>NC_134494.1:40578201-40672478 GCF_040206685.1 Ascaphus truei
TGGAATGAGGGTACCTGGACATTGAGGGACTGCGGATCAGGTAAGATCCCAGACGGGATTGCTGCTTTAAATATTCTGGCTTTTTTTTCTAGATTCGACATTTATACACACACACACACACACACACACACACACACACACACACACACACACACACACACACACACACACACACCTAATTGTAGTATAATGTAATACAATAAATAAACTAATGTCAAAAACGAATGTTCTTACTAGGAATTTGTTTTTTTAAAATGAGGGACTGGGGGCGGGATTAGAGGCGGGGTTGGGGGCGGGATTAGAGGCGGGACTAGGTGGCGAGTAGATTTTTTGGTTCGGCGAGTAGATTTTTGGGTGATTTGTCAAGCACTGTATATATATATATATATATATATACACACACACACACACACACACACACACACACACACACACAACAGTCCAACAAGAAAGTCTCTTATCTGTTTCTGTTGTTGTAGCTGTAGGCTTTTGCAGTCCAATCGCTCCCAGGAATAACAGTCTGGTCTTTCCTCTGTCAGCATAGTTGTATGCTCAGGAAAAACTCTAGTCTGTCCTCCTCCTTATCTCAGCCCAAATGTGAGCAAGAAGGTGCTTGAGCTCAGCACTCTTTAGTTTAGTTCAAGATGTAAAGAGCTCAGCCACATGAAGCCATGTCCTTTCAGGCCTTCTTCTGATGATGAGGGTGATGCCCCTGTGGCCCCCGGGAAACGGGCAGCATTAGCAGCCAGAGGAATATTTCATCCAGTGAGCCAGCAGCAAACAACGTGCTGTGGTCATGAGAAAAATGCAGAAGTTTCTCTTCCGAGACCGAACATTCAGTACCACTGATGATAAAGAGAAAGATGTGGTCCAGCGAGCCGAGCAGTGCCTGCAGCAAGTAACGTGTTGTGGGAGCAGGATAAATACAGAAGTTAACAAAGAATGTGTGCCCAGTACTGCTGATGTGTCAGAATCTACCTAAGTAAAGAGGAAGAAGAAGAAGTCTGGCAGGTTGCTTGCACAGGAAGCTATAGAAAATGTTCAAGGAGCCCCTGCGATGTTAGAAAAGCATGTGTCGGAAGGGAGCCGTGCTTAAAATGCACTGCTGCCTACTAGACATGAATGGGATCTCCTCCATGAACGATTGAATAAAGAGCAAGAAGCGAAGGTCAAATTAAAGAGGTCTCAGTTCATGGCCCACCTTGAGGGTGCAATTTGGGAGATGAGAGTGTCACTTGCTCAGTGAGTTGACAGGGCCATGACTGATCTTGAAAGGGTAGACGCTGCTATTGTCCCCATTGAGAAGAAGGCCTGTAGTCTCAACATAGAACTGGAAGTCTCCCAGAAAGAGGTTCACACCCTCAGCATAGACACCCCCATCTATCTGAACAAGATCCTCACCCCTACCACACGCAGCACTTATCATCTGAGATCTGACTCCAAAAGACTTTTCGTGGTCCCAAGGTTCAGCAAAGTATCCGGCCGCTCCTCCTTCTCTTACCGTGTGTGAGAAATCCGCTCCTGGGTTTGGCTGGAACCCCTTGGCAGGTTCCAGACAAACTTTTCCCTGCTTCTGCAATCACCTGCCTCTTGCTGCCTCCTGTGCAGCTCTGGCCTGATTGGCCTCCTGTGCTATTTAGATACTGCCCCGCCCTCAGGAAGCGGCTGGACATAGACTTTGCAATACAAGTTGCAAGCATCTGTGCTTCTCACAGACTCTCTGGTTGGCCTGCCACGCCTCCTTGTGCCTTGCCTCCTGCTCCTAGACCCTGCATCCCAAGGCCTTCTTGCATAGTAGCCCCGGCGCTGCTTTCCTTGTTCCTGGCAGACTTCGCCTTTGCCATGCTGAAGCGGCTACGCTGGTTCCCCCAGTGTTTCCTGTGGCGTGTCTGCACCCCTCGTTCCTGTGGCCTTCGCCCTTCTCTGCTCCTGTTTTCTCCTTCAAGAAACCCTGCGGCTTCACTGAACTTTTCCTGCCTTCCCGTGCTGAAGCGTTGGGTTCCCAGCACTGTGGCTTCTGGTTGTTGCTGCTTCCTACAAGTGGAGTTAGTTCCTGTGCTGAAGTCCCTGTACTGAAGCTTCTTGTTCCTGTGTCTCCTGTCCTTTCCCTGTCACGCTGGAGCACCTTCGCTGAAGCGTCTCCGCTGAGTTGGCTTCACTCAAGGTTCTTGCCTTCTACGCTGAAGTAGCTTCACCCAAGATTACCTGATGACGACCTCGGCTCGTATCCTCGACCTCCGCTCCTGTGCCGCCTGCCTTGACCCCTGCCTGGATAACGTTAACCCTGCTTTCTCCAATCCTGATCCGGCTATGTCTGACCACGGAATCTGCACTCCGGACCTGACTCCGTGGCCTAAGGTCGGTGCATATACATCCCCACCTCAGCCCCGCGGTCCGGTCCCGGTTTGTGGCAAGCACGATCGTGACACCGTGCCCCCCAAAACTGCAACAATCTACCGGAGACTCTCACAGCCGCCACCAGTCTAAGGCCAGGTCCCCGCTGTGGTGGACGCTGCAGGGACAAGAGCCGCCCCACAATGGGGCCGGGCCCACTGCGAGGGGGGGGGGCGCCGCGCTGTGCCAACAGAAACTCCTGCTCTCAAGAGAATTGAGATCAGGACTCGCGACGGAGCGCTAGGCCACGACCTCGGAGGTTCAGCCAATGAGGGCAAACCTGCCGGGTGACGTCACGGCTGCGCCCCCATCACCCCCCGTCATGCCCGGGGGACTCGGCTGCACACGCCGCCAGCCTCGCAGGCAACAGGCCAAGGCTGAGTCCACGCTGCCACTGAGCGCGCTTGGTGCTTGGCGCGCTTGACCCTTCAGCAACCAATCAGCGTTAGTCAATGCACACAGCACACAGCCACACACACACACACACACATAGAAATAGCCCCGATCCAGCCAATGACACGCCCCGGGCCACGCCCCACCCGCTCGCAAAATTATGCAGGACAGCATGCGCTCATGCTTGGAGAGTTGGTGCCGTGACCGCTCTGAAGCATGAGCGCGCTCAGCGGCAGCATGGCCGCAGCCTAAGGCCAGGTCCCCGATGGTGACGGCAGCGCACGTGGCGGCGTGCACGCCGCACACCACTCACCTCGGTAGTGGCAGGCCCCAGTGCCTCCTTCCGTGTCGGCTCACGAGGCGCTGTGGCGCGTCAGCCAGCAGGGGATACAATAAGACTGTGTTCCCGTGCAGCTACGCTGTCACATGGTGCGCCGGGAGCCATTAGGAGGGCAGATCTCTTTGCCCAATGGGACCGCAGAATATGCTGATCGTGTGAATAAATGTATTTGTATCTGCAAAGTGCATTGTACAGTAAATGCATGCTACCTGCTCCCCTGACAATCTACTGTTGGTGCAAATTGCTGCTAATATACCCTTTGTCAAGATACAAGCAGCAGCGAGCCTACCTATAAGAGCTAACGACATACACCTCTCGATTGTGAGAGTGTGGAGGCTAACTACTGTACTTTAATTAACAAACTTAGGCTTCGGCCCCAGTGCCTACGCTGCACGCGCGCCTGCGAGGCTGGCGGCGCGTGCAGCCCAGTCCCCCGGTCTGCAGTGAGCTGCAGGGGGAAAGAGGAGGGGGGCATGACGGGGGAGTGATGGGGGCGTGGCCATGATGTCACCCGGCAGGTTTGCCCTCATTGGCTGAACCGCCAGGAGGCGTGGCCTAGTGCTCAGTCGCGAGTCCTGATCTAAACTCGCAGCGGGCCCGGCCCCATTGTGGGGCGGCTCTTGTCCCTGCAGCGTCCGCCACAGCGGGCGCTGCAGTAGCCAGCGGGGACCTGGCCTAAGTGCTAAAGGGATATGTGGCATCACACAGTAGGTGTAGTTCCACAGTAGCTGGTGCGTTGATGAATATGGATCGAGGTGACGTCAGTGGTCAAACGCTGTGTGGGAAGTCACCCATCCCGCGTGAATCAGAAGAACTCGTCGGTCCTCTGCTGGGGCTGCTTCCTGTTTTTCTGTTACAGCCGTCTGGAAACAGCAGCCGCTCTCCTTGGAGTTCCTTCTCACTCTGACCCGGTGTGTCTCCTTCACCTTCTCTCCTGGATTCAGGGACACACCGGGTCAGAATGAGAAGGAACTCCAATGAGAGCGGTTGCTGTTTCCAGATGGCCGTAACAGGAAGCAGCTCAAGCAGAGGACCGACGAGTTCTTCTGATCCACACGGGACGGATGACAACACACACACAGCGTTTGACCACTGACGTCACCTCGATCCATATTCATCTACACAACCAGCCTTTTGAGAGTGATATGCTCTTTGCACTCGCATTTATGTGAGTATAATGTTTGAAGATTAAAAGTCCAGATATTTTATCCTGCTATCAACCTTGCTACACTATGTACTTTCCATTTTGTTTTGTTTTTTGCATATCTCACATCCCGCTCCCTCATCCTGTTCTACAATCATCTGTGAGAAAATAAGAAGAATGTTTTTTTCTGTTGGAGGTTGAGTGGGAAGCTTAGTACTGTACATGTATTGTATTATATTCTATCACGTTTATTTTTTAATTTAGTGCACTTTTTACTAACCACCACTAGATATCAGTGTTGGTCCATAATCGATTGGTTTATATGCACATTTGTGTTTATAAATTTGATGCACTGTTTAACTCCTGTTGTTTTTTACCAGTCAGCTCACTCCATGAGGTCCACGCTCTAACCTCAGAGGTCGGTAAATTGAAGGATGCCATGAAAAGATCCTGATTACTTTAGAGACTATAAAAAGAGATCATACAAGTCTGAAAGAGGAATTTTAAGATTTGAATGACCAGGTCAGTGAAAGGAAGGAAAAGCTTAACGAGCTAAGAAAAATTAAGATACAACTTGAACAAGAAAAGTTAGAAGTGCAAGAAGCAGTGGAGCAACGCTCACAAGCAGAGCACATACTGCAGAGCCATCTGCAAGGTCTGCGTACGCAACTACAGGAGGCAAAGGAGAAACAGGTGGATGCCAAGGAGACGCAGCGAACTCTGCAGGAAGAAAATCTGCCGGCTGCTAACGAACTACAAGTGCTGCAGGAACGTCTGAGAATGCAGTGTGTCCCCGCAGAGCAGCATGAGAAACTGAAGCAAGAGCTAGAGGAGCAGAGATGATGCTCCGTCCCCAACAGTCGGTACGCCCAAGAGAAAGAAATCGGGAAAAGACAACCAGCTACAACCCTAGTGAAGAAATCTGCAGAGCTCCAAAATATAATGAAGGATGCAGTGATGCAAACTCAGAGCCAGCACAAGGAAGAGATTGAGGCTCTGAGAGGAGAACTGCGAGATGTACTCAAGAAACAGAATTCTCTTGCTGGTGAACTAAACTTGTTGAAAAGGGAGAAAAGCAGAATAATTCAGAAATACTGCAAAGCTCTTATCCAAGAAAGGAGGGAGAGAGAAAGTTATCTGCGCAAACGCCGCGCAACTATCGTCATCCAGGCTGTCTACAGAGGGATGAAAACTCGTCAGCTCAATCATAGGAAAAAAGGAGCCTGCGTTCCTCAGTCAGTGTGGAGGATGCAACGACAAAGGAAGAAGTATGAACATTTGAAGCAATGTGTGAGTGCACTCCAATCATTCTACCGTGCCCGCATGGTACGAAACAGGTTCCTTACAATGAAAGAAGACGCTATATTCTGTTAGGAGGCTGTGTGGTATACAGGGATGGGGGGAGGAGAAGGGGTGAACCCTGCTCAGCTAGTAATTATGGGAAGAGAAGCTAACAGTGGTGCTATCTGGGATAGAGGGGTACATGAATTAAGGAAAGAAGAGATCCCTACTGATGCACTCACTAGATCAAAAATAATAAAGTTTTAATAAACACATAGAAAACAGAAAAAATCAGCTATTTAAAACCTAAAATAGCGCACGTACTATCAAACAACAGTGAGTAAATTCTCACTACAGGCAGAGAAAAACTGTAAGACCTATTGCATAACAGGTAAGTATATTACAGTGTATTGCTCCAAGGTATAAGGTGGGGTAAATCCCCAACGAATAGAAGGGGTCTTGGTCTGGCAGTGGGTAGGGAAATGTAGAATCACTGCATAAGTCACTACTGAGTCAAAATAAGCTGCTTGCCAGAACGTGTCCTCCTCAGATGGGGAGATACAAAGTATACGCTAATTGACAGGTGCAAGTGACTTCAGTAGTGCTGGTAAATACTGCCGAGATAGATACACTCTTGTATCAAAATGTTACCTCGCAGGGCTGTAACCCACAATAAGGCCTTGCCCCCAATACATTTTTTATAATATACATTTTTTAAGAATCCCAATACATTTTTTATAATATAGTTTAGAGCAGGGGGGCGCAAACTTTTTTCCCTGCGCCCCCCTGACAGCTGTCCCCTCACTCCCGCGCCCCCCCCCAACCACAACTTACCCGCGCTCCGGCGTAATGACGTCACGTTGCCATAGCAACGTGACGTCACATGACCTCGCAGCATCATTTTGACGCCGCGTTGCCATGGCGCCGCAGGGAGGAAGCCGCCGGAGCCACGGTAAGTTAGGTTTACAGAGGCCCTGCAGCTCCCCCGGCACTTAATTTAAGTGCCTTCGGGAAGCGCGCGCGGCCTCTGTAAACCCCGCGCCCCCCGTCGGCAGTGTCGCGCCCCCCCTGGGGGTCGCGCCCCACAGTTTGCGCACCGCTGGTTTAGAGAACCCGTCAGGGCATGGAGCTTTAGCGGGTTTAAGATTTACAACCTCTACTAGCTCTTCAACTGTAAAATCTTTTTGCAGAGACTCTCAATCCAAACCACTCAGCCTTGGCAATGCCGAGTCCACCAGAAAATTTCCGTTATGTCTCACCTTCTCCCCGTTATACAGCTTTTCATAGTATGTTTTAAACACCTCCACTATGAGTTTGGGGTTAGATGTCACTTCCCCCTTGTGGGTCCTGATGGTGTGGATATTATAATTTGGTTGCCTATTACGGATTGTTTAGCTAGCATGGTATCTGGCTAGTTTGCTTTTTCAAAAAATTTCCTCTTTAACCAACTCAACATTTTCTCAGCCTGGGAGGTGAGGAGCAAGTTAAGTTCGATTCTTGTATCGTTTATCTCCTGCAGGGTGTCCTCTCTGCCATTTCTGCTATGTAGAGTAGAGAGCTCGGGAAGCCTCATTTTTAACTGGTTTACTTTTGCGTCTCTCCTGCCGAACGCTATACAGTTAGGTCCGGAAATAATTGGACACTGATACAAGTTTTGTTATTTCGGCTGTGTTCCAAAATAAATTAAAATTACAGTTAAATAATGAATATGGGCTTAAAGTGCAGTCTATCAGCTTTAATTTGAGGGTATTCACATCCAAATTGGAGAAAGGGTTTAGTAATTACATCTCTTTAATATGTAGCCCCCTCTTTTTCAAGGGACCAAAAGTAATTGGACAATTGACTCAAAAGCTGTTTCATGGACAGGTGTGAGCTATTCCTTCGTTATTTCATCATCAATTAAGCAGGTAAAAGGTCTGGAGTTGATTCCAGGTGTGGCATTCACATTTGGAAGCTGTTGCTGTGAACCCACAACATGCAGTCAAAGGAGCTCTCAATGCAAGTGAAACAAGGCATCCTGAGGCTGCAAAAAAAAAAAGAAAATCCATCAGAGAGATAGCAGGAACATTAGGAATGGCCAAATCAACAGTTTGATACATTCTGAGAAAAAAAGAACGCACTGGTGAGCTCTGCAACACAAAAACGCCTGGACGTCCACGGAAGACAACAGTGGTGGATGATCATAGGATCCTTTCCATGGTAAAGAAAAACCCCTTCACAACATCCAGCCAAGTGAAGGACACTCTCCAGGAGGTAGGCTTATCATTATCCAAGTCTACCATAAAGAGAAGACTTCACGAGAGCAAATACAGAGGGTTCACCACAAGGTGCAAACCATTCATAAGCCTCAAGAATAGAAAGGCCAGGTTAGACTTTGCCAAACAATATCTAAAAAAGCCAGCCCAATTCTGGAACAGCATTCTTTGGACAGATGAAACTAAGATCAACCTGTACCAGAATGATGGGAAGAAAAAAGTATGGAGAAGGCTTGGAACGGCTCATGATCCGAAGCATACCACATCATCTGTAAAACACGGTTAGGCGGTGTGATGGCATGGGCATGCATGGCTTACAATGGCACTGGGTCACTAGTGTTTATTGATCATGTGATCATGTGATCATGTGACAGAAGCAGCCGGATGAATTCTGAAGTGTATAGGGATATATTATCTGCTCAGATTCAGCCAAATTCAGCGAAGTTGATTGGACGGCGCTTCACTTTACAGATGGACAATGACCCAAAACATACTGCGAAAGCAACCCACGAGTTTTTTAAGGCAAAGAAGTGGAATATTCTGCAATGGCCGAGTCAATCACCTGATCTCAACCCGATCGAGCATGCATTTCACTTGCTGAAGACAAAACATAAGGCAGAAAGACCCACGAACAAACAACAGCTGCAGTAAAGGCCTGGCAAAGCATCAAAAAGGAGGAAACCCAGCGTTTGCTGATGTCCATACATTCCAGACAAGGATTCTCAACAAAGTATTAAAAATGAACATTTTATTTATGATTGTGTTAATTTGTCCAATTACATTTGAGCCCCTGAAATAAGGGGACTGTGTATGAAAATGGTTGCAATTCCTAAACGTTTCATACAATATTTTTGTTCAACCCCTTGAATTAAAGCTGAAAGTCTGCACATCTATTGCATCTTGGTTGTTTCATTTCAAATCCATTGTGGTGGCGTATAGAGCCAAAATTATGAAAATTGTGACAGTGTCCAATTATTTCCGGACCTAACTGTATATACTATACAATACTATACTAGACAAAGGACAGTTAATAGCAACCAACATATATATGTTTATTCCTAAACATAGGATAAATTGGATGGCCTGGCCCCATGAACTAGGCATGCAATTAGTATGTTTCTACTTTTTATTAGTCACAACCAGGGTTGCCAGGTGTTCGGTTTTGAACCAGACAGCCCGGTATTTTGCCCCTGTGTCCGGTATAAAATGAAAGGTTATACCAGACATGTATGTGTCCAGTATTACCTCTCTCCGAAAGCAGGGTGGATGCGGGGGGCCGACGGCTGCAGAGAGGAGGGCGGGCAGTGGGTGCAGGGGGGGCGGTGGCTGCGGAGGGGGGACAGTGGATGTGGAGGGGGAGACAGTGAATGCGGAGGGGGGCCGGCGGCCGGTCAGAGCAGTTGCCACCATGCCGGCTCTCTCCCACTGCAGGCTTCTCTCTCCCCGTCTGTCCCACGCCGAGGTATCAGACGCGCGCCGGGTCCTCTGACGTCAGCGCCAGAAGTCAGCTGGGCTTCCGGTGCGCCCTGGTGTGAGAGGGAGGCCCGGCGCACGTCAGCCTCAGACACCTTATATGTATTGGGAAGGTGGGGGTATATTTTATATATATTCGGGGGGCATGCGGGTATGTTTTATATGTATTCGGGGGGCGTGGGGGAATGTTTTATATGGTTTTCGGGGGGTGTGGGGGTTGCATCTTTTACCATTGTGTCCAGTTTTTTTGGACAAGCCACCTGGCAACCCTAGTCACAACCTGCTTCATATTATTGTATTAATCTTTATGTTTATATAGCCTAGCCCTCCGGCCGCTATCCTTCTTTTGGGCCCTCACAGTATAAGTCCTGCTAGGTACAGGCTCTGTGAGGGATAAACCCTTTCAATAAGCCTGGATGCAGCCTGGATGCATTGTTACGGTATCCAGGGGCGGGCCTAACAACAACCTGAGAGTGTCATCCCTGGGAGGATACTGGCTGGGTCACATGCCCATGATGTGATGCCTGTCAGTATCGAACCTGCCCTGTTATGGGGCAGGGTTACAATCCCATCCCCTGGGTATATACTGACACTCTCCCAGAAGTCAGGGCTCTCTTCCCTCCCCCTGTGGAGTGGGTAACATCATACCCTTTATTCCCTACGGAGGTAAAGGAGGGGCTCATGAGGAGCATACATGGGCCTAAAGCCTTGGAGGTTCCCTTCAGGGAGAGGGAATGCTGTGACTTGCTGTGAAAGGACAATAAACATCAGTTAAACCTCTATCTGTGTGGATAACTGCCTGGTTCACAAAAGGAGTGTCAGCAACGGACTTTCCTGGCCACCCCAGGATCCTCACTGGCTGGAGGCACTGTAACCTGAGGGATTAACACTGAAAACCTGTCCTGATGTCTCCCCATACCACCACAGAGTATCTCAAGACGTCCTGTTCCAGCCTCACAGGTATGCGCCTATAGCGATGGCTGGTCCAGCTATCTCTCTACCTTCCCTGTCATGTAAGTTCTAGTAAGACACAGACAGTGACAGGCTGTCCTATGGGGTTTTCCTCCTCCATACTGACTTCCTGAGTGACAGGAGTGATGGTGCATATATTGGGCCCTCCCTCTTTGAACTACAGGAAGGAAGTGCCTAAATTATAGTATGAAGTTCAGCCCTTAGGGGTGGGTCCTTCAGTTTGTGATTGGGGTTCGAGACTATCCCTTCATGGGGTAGGAGCTCTGAGCTCTCCTCCCGGCTGGGAGTGAGATGTGCTCAGTCCCTCTTGGGCTGAGGCACTAACCTAATCCAGAGAGGCCTCACCATTACCCGCAGGCCAGTACCATCCAGAAGCCAGGGATTACCTTATCAACTGGAGCATAAGCTGTACCAACACCAGCAGTGGCTGCTGTAATAAAGACTATACTTCTGGCTCCGCAGCAGTCTTTGTGGAGGGAGGTATTAGGAGTAAGGATTGTCATAGCGGGGACCCCCTTCAGCCTTGCTGAAGCCCCCTATGTCTGGAGGCGCTGACACCAAGAAGAAAGAACCAGAGGAATCCCCAAAAGCCTTCCTGTCTTCCCCACACCATCGCGGGTACCTCAGCTCTCCTGTACCTCACAGATAACCAGCACTACACCTAGCAATAGCCATGACAAGATCTCCCAGGGGGGGGAGGTTAATGTGCTACACATCGCACCAGCAACACCAGGTAGCCGCACGATCTCACTTAGGGTGGGGAAAAGGTGCAACAGATGGAGCAGTGGCAGATTTCCAATTAGGCCCGGTCTTATGGCGGCAAAATTGGGGAGTGGCAAAAATGTCCACCCCATATACTTTTGCCACGCTCTCGGGCCTTTTTAGAAGTCACTTACATGCGTCAGGCGCCAACCTTGCTGTCTACTTTCTGCCGCCCTCCTCCTTCCGATTCGCAGTCAAATGACGCCGCGGACATCACCAACGTGGCGTCTTGTTGCAACGGCAAATTACGTTGCGTTACCATGGCACCGAGACGTCATGTGACATCACTTTGGTGATGTCCGCAGCATCAAATGACGCTGCGAATCGAGAGGAAGGCTGAAGAAAGGAGGCGGCCAGCATATGTAAGTGCCTAGGGGGGGCGGATTTCCAAATCCGTAAAAGTTTTGCCATATTCTTTAGTTTTTTGTTTTTTTTAAAGAAAACATTTTAGTGCAAACATATATCTCAGTTCTGTTCCCAGCCTGTTGGTTTTACTTGCTGTCATATTGATATATCTCCATACGCTTCCAGACATAGGAACCGCTGGGAAGAAGACGCAATAAATAACACAGAAAATGTACTTTATGCAAAGCAATAAAAAAAAAATGTGTATTTATGTTTTTATTTGTACATACTTATATATATGTAGCCCCGGTCCCCTCTGGCTACCAGAGACCCCCTCCTTTGCCTCAGCGCGGTCGCGGGTGCCGCCGGACCCAGCGACGGACCCGCCGGCTGTTTCCAAAGGTGGGGGCCAGAGCAGGGAGCGTTTTGAGTCTCGGGAGGCTCGGCGGCGCACCTGGCTAGCGGGGGCCGCCATGATGGTTTGCACGCGGGGGCACAGTAATCGCGCATGTGAAGTGCGGGAGTTGCGGCGGCCATTCCAAAGTCGCGCATGCGCAGTGCAATTGCGCACACGGCCCCAATGTTACAGCAGCATCCACGGGACTACAACTCCCATGAGGCCTAGGGGGGAAAGCCCCAGGTGACCCAGAACAGCCAATAGGGCTCAAGGATTCTCGGCAGTTGCTTTTAGATACAGTTGGCAGTTGGAGCAGGGAGCTAGTGAGTGAGGGTGCAGGGGAGCAGTAGCCCCTTGCACTAGGCCAGATAACCCCCAAAGGCCCCAGATAACGATTACCCTTGCCCCAGTTTGTTGGTTGCTTCAGGGACAGGCCTTAGAGAAGCAGATCTGCCCCTTTAGCTATTTGGTTAAGTAAAGATATACACTGTGGCGCGCAGCCTGATTTCTGGGTCTGGGCTCAGACCCTTCTATATATACAGTCTATCTTACCAGAGACTAATATATATATATATATATATATATAGACTATCTTCACGGAGGCCACACTAAGCAGCGACTGTGGCCTGCCGGCTGCAGACGGATCCCTTTCAAGGTACAGACGTTGCTGAGCCGCGGTGATATTATCCACGTGTGCATTATTCTGTGTGGTACAGGTACCGAAGTTATTAGTATTAGCAATAGTAAACAGTTATTAGCATACACTGTGTGCGTGTTTTATTATTGTGGTTCCTGTAAGAGGACCATCCCACTAAGGTGGGAGCCCATACAGGTGGAGGCGCTGTGTTCAACGAATGATCATGTAACCCCAGGCTCCCAGTGGCGGAGGTTCAGGCCTTCTGTGAGCCTATCAGGTAACGCACCACACCCGGTAACACAATTGTATTTCCCCACATGGTCCCCATTGCGATAGGGGGGGGGGGGGCAAAAGGTGTTACATATAACTAGCTGATCATTAGCAGATAAGTCATCAATCTCCCAGCTGCTTTAATTAGCTGAGGTTGAAGCCACTGGCAGAGATATATACAATAGGTACAGGGCCTAGAACAGGTCCAGCTAAATATGTACAGTTGGAGGGTGTGTAACCATGATTTTCTCATATAGTGCTGACAGTTATCATAGCGCGGTACAAGGCTCAGGGAGACTAGACTCGCCCAAGGTCCTGAGATGTCGGCCTTTAAAGACTGTGATATCAGTGATATTTGGGGGTTTCCTAGACCTGTTAAAGCAACTGCTGATTCAGGGAGACTCCACCGTATGAGACACAGTATGTGGCACCTTTTTGAAGTACTAATTAAAAACGAATTTAAATATATATATTTTTAATTGGGTATTTCAGTACAATAATATGCAGATCACTGTGTAACCAGCAGAGGGCCCTTCAGTCAGACCAGAGGCGGTCATGTTTGTACACCCTGGAGAGAACGCAAAACGGCCACGTTGGTACACCTAGCAGGGAAGGCGGCCATGTTGGTACTCTAAATGCGTCACAGATGGCGGTGTGAGGTTTTTCCTGTGTTACAGTAAGTGTCCGCCCCCGGCAGTTGCGGCGCCGCGCAAGGAGTTCCGGGGCCGGGCAGTTAGACAGATCATGGCGGCGAAGAACGATCCGAGCTCCGGCTCCCTCGGGGGGATCACAACGCTGCTGCTGGGGCTGGCTGTGGCGGCGCCGCTTCTTACACAAGCCCGACAGCTGCGCTTCGTCACCCTGGTGAGTGAGGGACTCAAGTGGAGAGAGCACCACCTCACCGTGACGTAATTTCACCTGCATTGTGTGGGCTCATTAGGGGAGCCCGGAAATGAGGGCAGGGGGGCCCCCGGAAGTGAGGGCAGGGGGGCCCCGGAAGTGAGGGCAGGGGGGCCCGGAAGTGAGGGCAGAGGGGGCCCGGAAGTGAGGGCAGAGGGGGCCCAGAAGTGAGGGCTGAGGGGGCCCGGAAGTTAACCCCAGTCCTCAAAACCCTCCAACAGGTCGGGTTTTCAGGACAGCCCTGCTTTAGCAGAGGTGCATCCTGAAAACCTGACCTGTTGGTGATTTAGAATTGTTAATTGAAAAAATATAAACATAGACAAATGCATATTTGCATACACACACACACACACACACACACACACACACACACACACACACACACACACACACACACACACACACACACACACACACACACACACACACACACACACACACACACACACACACACACACACTGCCCACTCTGGAAGGTCCCACTCTGAGGACCGAAACATTGGCTGCCCTGTGTTGTTAATACACTTTATTTACTTCATTATTGCGGTGTGCTGTCTCTTTGTTACCTGGATTTCCCTGGTTACCCTGTACATGTTTCTATAGCTTTAGCACAGGTGCATTGAGCCACCGGGGCTATCCTGAAAACCTGACCTGTTGGGGGATTTTGAAGAATGGAGTCAAGAACCTCTGCATTAGGCTGCGCTTATAGTGATAGCGACGTCGCGTGCGCTTATAATAAGCGCGTCGGAGAAGCGCCTTGGTCGCAATCGCTGGACGTCATCTCAATTTGATTTTTCCAGCGACTGCAGCCTTGGGGGAGCGTGCGTGTGCGTGTGTGCGTGTGTATTTATGCGCCCTGTACTATGTGCCACCTGCTGCCCCCATTAGTCTCAATAAGACTGTACAGTAAGGATATTGATGCTTTTTTGTCTGTATTCACATGTTCTGATTAGTCTTCTAGAACTTTTTTTATTTTATTTAATACTAGCTGAGAGACCCGGCGTTGCCCGGGATATAATTTTGGGGGGGCGTACGACAGGGTTAGGCTTCCCCCCCCCCCCCCTTGACAGCTAGGTGGGTGACTGAGTTGACTGAGTGTGTGGGTGACTGGGTGGGTGTGTGACACTTGACTGAGTGGGTGGGTGACTGAGTGGGTGGGTGACTTTGGGTCGGTTTGACTTTGGGTCGGTGGGTGGGTGACTTTGGGTCGGTGGGTGGGTGACTTTGGGTCGGTTTGACTTTGGGTCGGTGGGTGTGTGACTTTGGGTCGGTGGGTGTGTGACTTTGGGTCGGTGGGTGGGTGACTTTGGGTCGGTTTGACTTTGGGTCAGTGGGTGGGTGACTTTGGGTCAGTGGGTGACTTTGGGTCGGTGGTTGGGTGGGTGAGTTGGGTCGGTGGGTGGGTGAGTGGGAGACTGACTGGGTGGGTGAGTGGGAGACTGACTGGGTGGGTGAGTGGGAGACTGACTGGGTGGGTGAATGGGTGACTGGGTGGGTGGGTGACTGACTGGGTGGGTGAGTGACTGACTGGGTGGGTGAGTGACTGACTGGGTGGGTGAGTGGGTGACTGGGTGGGTGAGTGGGTGACTGACTGGGTGGGTGAGTGGGTGACTGACTGGGTGGGTGAGTGGGTGACTGACTGGGTGGGTGAGTGGGTGACTGGGTGGGTGAGTGGGTGACTGACTGACTGAATGGGTGGGTGACTGGGTGACTGACTGAATGGGTGACTGACTGAATGGGTGACTGGGTGACTGAATGGGTGGGTAACTGAGTGGGTGGGTGACTGAGTGGGTGGGTGACTGGGTGAAAGTGGGTGACTGGGTGAAAGTGACTGGGTGGGTGTGTGGGTGGGTGACTGAGTGGGTGACTGAGTGAGTGGGTGACTGAGTGGGTGGGTGACTGAGTGGGTGGGTGGGTGACTGGGTGAAAGTGGGTGACTGGGTGAAAGTGACTGGGTGGGTGACTGGGTGGGTGTGTGGGTGACTGAGTGGGTGACTGGGTGGGTGTGTGGGTGGGTGACTGAGTGGGTGACTGAGTGAGTGGGTGGGTGACTGAGTGAGTGGGTGGGTGACTGAGTGGGTGGGTGACTGAGTGAGTGGGTGGGTGACTAAGTGATTTTTTGGGTGACTAAGTGAGTGGGTGGGTGGGTTACTGAGTGGGTGGGTGACTGAGTGGGTGGGTGACTGAGTGGGTGGGTGACTGAGTGAGTGACTGAGTGGGTGACTGAGTGAGTGACTGAGTGGGTGACTGAGTGGGTGAAAGTGACTGGGTGGGTGTGTGGGTGACTGGGTGACAGTGCGTGGGTGGGAGACGGTGTGTGACTTACCTTGACCCCGTGGCATCTGGCTGGGGCAGGAGGTGAGTTCGGGAAGCTGGGGGGGGCAAGAGTGGCAGGTGTCCCGCGCCGCGCTTCCCCTCTCCGGTAGCGTCACACGTGATGGGGAGTCCCGCGCCGCGCTTCCCCTCTCCGGTAGCGGCGCACGTGAGGGGGAGTCCCGCGCCGCGCTTCCCCTCTCCGGTAGCGGCGCACGTGAGGGGGAGTCCCGCGCCGCGCTTCCCCTCTCCGGTAGCGGCGCACGTGATGGGGAGTCCCGCGCCGCTTCCCCTCTCCAGTAGCGGCGCACGTGATGGGGAGTCCCGCGACGCTTCCCCTCTCCGGTATCGGCGCACGTGATGGGGAGTCCCGCGCCGCTTCCCCTCTCCAGTAGCGGCGCACGTGATGGGGAGTCCCGCGACGCTTCCCCTCTCCGGTATCGGCGCACGTGATGGGGAGTCCCGCGCCGCTTCCCCTCTCCGGTAGCGGCGCACGTGAGGGGGAGAGCAGGAGGGCCGCGCCGTGAGGGGGGAAGAGCCTGGAGTTTGCTGCTGAGCAGCAGGGCCGCGCTTCCTCCGCGGCGCACGGTGAGGGTGATGGTGCGGCTGGGGATGTTGCGGAGCGTGGGGATTTGGGTGAGGTGGGGAGGGGGGAGAGAGTGAGGGGCACCGGGAGAGTGAGGGGCACCGGGAGAGGAGGGGCACCGGGAGAGGAGGGGGGGGGGTGGAAGGTGAGCTGCGGTCCAACTGACGGGGGAGAGTGTGTGTCCCTGTGTGTGTGTGTCCCTGTGTGTGTGTGTCCCTGTGTGTCCTTTGGCCTGTCACTCCGCCTCAGGCCAATGAGAGGTGTGCGGGGGCGGACCAAGGGACCAATGAGATTTCCCCTAGGGACACCGGACATCCAGGCAGGCAGGCTGGCATGCATGCATGCAGGCAGGCAGGCAAACATACAGTGCTTTCACTAATATAGTATAAAGATTCTGGGCATATGGTTAATATACTGAGTGGCCTTTCTTCCCCCCTACCCTTGTCCGCTCTCCCATTCCTTTTAGATTGTAAGCTGCTCGGAGCACGGACCTAGTTACCCAATGATACATTGTTTTTTAAGTTGTATGTATTTTATATTTTGCTCTTATCCATACCCCCATATTGTACCGCGTTGCAGAGTATGTTAGCGCCATATAAACTCAGATATTGGAAATATTTGGAGATATCTGTTTATGTAATTAAATCCCTCTACTTAGCATTATGTTGGGGCTTTATAAATAAATAATAATCCCTATAGAACAGGAGTGGCCAACGCCAGTCCTCAAGGGCCTCCAACCTGCCAGTTATTAGGCATATCCCTGCTTCTGCACAAATGGCTCATGACCCACCTGTGCTGAAGCAGGGATATCCATAATTAATACGTGGCCCTTGAGGACTGGAGTTGGCCACTCCTGCTATAGAACTAGTTGTTGCAGAACAGGACAAACCTGAACGCTAACCCCATCACAAACAGGGCGACTTCTCCAATCATACACAGCTTTCATAAGCATCTCTAGCCAATCAGAAACCAGGACTTAAGCAACCAATCGCATATCACAGCTTAAAGGTAGCACAGTGAAGCAGTAAAATAATGTTTAACCCCTTTGCTGCTGTGGGTGCTCACATCACCTTACAATTCCATCCATATATTTAAAGGTGTAGTTCCCCTCATTTGACTGATTTTGGAAGTGAGCGGTGTGTGATGCCTTTTAACGCAGATTATCAGCATTATTGTTTTCCTAGATGATTTTGATGTAGAAAGGCGCAAAGCCTGCAAATAGTGTTCACATGGCAACTCCTGCGGTGTATGTATGTAAAGACAGGCCCCACTCATACGGTGGGTTCCGTTCCAGACCCCGGCCAAAAAGCGGAACATAGCATTTGTGCGCTATGTACCAAAAAAGCTATGTTCACCAGCGATTTTCCATTCCTCCTCCGTCCCAGAATGCAGCATTCTGCGCATGCACAGAGTCGGACGGCCCCTTCTGCGCATGCACGGAGTCGGTGTTCCCTTCTGCGCATGTGCGGAAACTTGACTGCAGTTAGGAAACAGTACCGCCGTATTGGCAGAACGCCGAGAAGCGGGGCCCTACTGTACATCTTTATGTGTATAGCGCCATCCATGTGCATAGCATTTCACAGCAGTTACACACAAGACATAATAACATAACACACATAGTGGGAATAAGCTCTTGAGACATAAGTCATTTTAGGAAAAGGAGTCCCTACCCCGATGAGCTTATAATCTAAGTGGTAAATAGGAAGAACATACATAGACAGGGGGCGGGTGTTCTGGTCAGTGCGTCTGCAAGGGGCCAAGATCAATGCATATAAGATGTATAGTATCAGCCACGGAGCTACAAATATGCGTGAAAACTAGGGGTAACTCAATGTATTTCCTGGTAAAACATTGTATAAATAAATATGCTTGGGTAAACAAGTGTGATGTGAGATGGGTCTCCCAGGCAGCAGCGTAATGAGATCTTATCAGAAATTAAAGGTCTTATCTTACTCTTCTTACACAAGGTTCTATGAGGTCTATTCGTGTCACCAAGTGAGAGGATGTAGCAGCCACATCAGTTTAGGTTTTGAGAGGTTTTGTCTCTTTTTTTTTGGGGGGGGGAATAAACTACACAATTAAAAAATCAGTTAGCTGGGAAAAACTAGAAGGGTGAAAACATACCCCCTGTATTGTACAGTATGGGGGTGAAATGTTTAAAAAAATAATAATAATACATGCACGGAGAACCAATATTTTGTTAAACCTTTTAGGTGCTGGAGGGGCCGCGGCCCCAGAGTGGCTATTCGTGATTATGTGACCCCTGGATTGTCAGACCTCACGATTAAGTGGCTATGTCCTGAGGCACCCAAAGGGTTAAAGTACCAAAGTATATTGGTGCCAGTGACATTTTTATAGGGTCACATCTGGTTAATACTATCCAACCCCCCCCCCCCCCCCCCCCAGTCTGACATTTATCAGTATTTTGAAGGTCAGTCTGTAAACCTGGTGAGCTGAGAATTGGGAGGGGGGTGGGTTTCCTCTTGTTGCCCTGGTGTTTGATGTCACTATATGTTCTACAAGAGTTTGTACAGGCAGTGTCCCGCCCCCTTATCTTTATTGTCTCTCTGATAACGACAGGGTGGGTGAAAAGGTAAAGAAAAAACGTGATTGACAAACACTTCCGTGTTGCCAAAAACCCTCTTGAATTCCATTTAGGGTTACCATATTTCACCATTCAAAAAAGGACACCAAGCCGGGACAACTGTCACGCATGCGCGGTCGGCACTCATCGCTTGCGCATACGCGGTCAGCTTTCATTGGCGCATGCGCGGTCGGCACTCACCCATACGTAGCCGGAAATCCCGGACGTTTTTAGTTATTTAAATGTCCAGGAAAATACAGACGTATGGTAAACCTAGAATACATGGAGTATGTGACAGGTGCTCATGGGGCAAATAATGTGGCTTTCCTTTGTGAGTGTGGGTTTGTCCTGGGCGCACCGCATTTCCCATGCTGCCCCCTCGTGTGCGTCCCCTAAGGGGTTGCTGCTATTTTGTGCTGGTGTAACACTGCTCTCTCTTCTCCAGGTGTATCGTCATGGGGATCGCTCCCCTGTGAAGGCTTATCCCAAGGATGTGTTCCAAGAGAGTGCCTGGCCACAGGGCTTCGGGCAGCTCACACAGGTGTGGGGGTTGTGGGGTGGGGCTCAGAGCCATTGAGGAGTCTCACTCTGAACTCTGTGTCTCTTACTCTGAGCTCTCTGTGTGTTTTTCTAACTCTGAGCGTGTGTGTCTGTCTCACTGAGCGTGTGTCACTGTATGTGTGTGTCTCACTCTGAGTTCTCTGTGGGTATGTTTCAATCTGTGCGCGTCTCACTCTGAGCTCTGTGCGTGCGTGTCTCACCCTGTGTGTGTTTCTCAGGTTGGGATGAAGCAGCAGTGGGAGCTCTGTGTGTGTGTCTCACCCTGTGTGTGTTTCTCAGGTCGGGATGAAGCAGCAGTGGGAGCTCTGTGTGCGTGTGTCACTCTGAGCTCTGTGTGTGTGTCTCACTCTGTGTTTGTGTGTTTCTCAGGTCGGGATGAAGCAGTAGTGGGAGCTCTGTGTGCGTGTGTCGCTCTGAGCTCTGTGTGTGTGTCTCACTCTGTGTGTTTCTCAGGTCGGGATGAAGCAGCAGTGGGAGCTCTGTGTGCGTGTGTCGCTCTGAGCTCTGTGTGTGTCTATCTCTGAGCTCTGTGTGCGTGTGTCACTCTGAGCTCTGTGTGTGTGTCTCACTCTGTGTGTTTCTCAGGTCGGTATGAAGCAGCAGTGGGAGCTCTGTGTGCGTGTGTCGCTCTGAGCTCTGTGTGTGTCTATCTCTGAGCTCTGTGTGCATGTGTCACTCTGAGCTCTGTGTGTGTCTCACTCTGTGTGTTTCTCAGGTCGGTATGAAGCAGCAGTGGGTGCTCGGGCAGGAGCTGCGCAAACGCTACGAAGGATTCCTCAACGAGTCATATAACAGACACGAGGTGAGGGGTCCCCCGCCCTATCAACATCATTAAGGGTTCCCCCCCTGTCATCGTCATGAGAGGTCCACACCCCGTCATCATTATTAGGGGTCCTGCCTCCCTGCATCATCATAAAGGGTTCCCCGCCCTACCATCATTAAGGGTTCCCCCCCTCCCTCTGTCATCATTATTAGGGGTCTTGCCCCCCTGTCATCATGAGCGGTGTGTCCCCGTCCCCCCCCCTGTCGTCATCATCATGAGGGACAAGTCCCACCCACACAGGACATGAAACACTCACAAATGAAAGCAGAATGAACCCTGCTTCAAACTGCATTGCAGGCCCTTCTGGCAGAGAAGTGGTTAATTACAGTGAGACGTGTCCCTGATTCTCCAGTGAAGCTTTTTCTTATCTGTTTGAATGAGAAAATAGCGCCTCAGCAAACACACAGAACATCAAAGCACAATGACAGGCGTCCCTGTAACGGGTCTCATAGGGACATCCACCACCGTTTCCTAGCTCAGTTATACAGTTATGTGAATGCTCTGTGTGCTAAAATACTGAGCCTGGATCACAGAGACACAGGATACCGAGCCTGGATCACAGAGACGCAGGCGCTCGCAGGATACCGAGCCTAGATCACAGAGACGCAGGATACCGAGCCTGGATCACAGAGACGCAGGCGCTCGCAGGATACCGAGCCTGGATCACAGAGACGCAGGCGCTCGCAGGATACCGAGCCTGGATCACAGAGACGCAGGATACCGAGCCTGGATCACAGAGACGCAGGCACTCGCAGGATACCGAGCCTGGATCACAGAGACGCAGGCGCTCGCAGGACACTGAGCCTGGATCACAGAGACACAGGCGCTCGCAGGATACCGAGCCTGGATCACAGAGACGCAGGCGCTCGCAGGATACCGAGCCTAGATCACAGAGACGCAGGATACCGAGCCTGGATCACAGAGATACAGGCACTCGCAGGATACCGAGCCTGGATCACAGAGACGCAGGCGCTCGCAGGACACTGAGCCTGGATCACAGAGACACAGGCGCTCGCAGGATACCGAGCCTGGATCACAGAGACGCAGGCGCTCGCAGGACACTGAGCCTGGATCACAGAGACACAGGCGCTCGCAGGATACCGAGCCTGGATCACAGAGACGCAGGATACTGAGCCTGGATCACAGCGACGCAGGCACTCGCAGGATACCGAGCCTGGATCACAGAGACGCAGGCGCTCGCAGGACACTGAGCCTGGATCACAGAGACACAGGCGCTCGCAGGATACCGAGCCTGGATCACAGAGACGCAGGACACTGAGCCTGGATCACAGAGATACACAGGCGCTCGCAGGATACCGAGCCTGGATCACAGAGACGCAGGCGCTCGCAGTATACCGAGCCTGGATCACAGAGACGCAGGCGCTCGCAGGATACAGAGCCTGGATCACAGAGACGCAGGCGCTCGCAGGATACTGAGCCTGGATCACAGAGACGCAGGCGCTCGCAGGATACCGAGCCTGGATCACAGAGACGCAGGCGCTCGCAGGATACTGTGCCTGGATCACAGAGACGCAGGCGCTCGCAGGATACCGAGCCTGGATCACAGAGACGCAGGCGCTCGCAGGATACTGAGCCTGGATCACAGAGACACAGGCGCTCGCAGGATACTGTGCCTGGATCACAGAGACGCAGGCGCTCGCAGGATACCGAGCCTGGATCACAGAGACGCAGGCGCTCGCAGGATACTGAGCCTGGATCACAGAGATACACAGGCGCTCGCAGGATACCGAGCCTGGATCACAGAGACACAGGCGCTCGCAGGATACCGAGCCTGGATCACAGAGACTCAGGCGCTCACAGGATACTGAGCCTGGATCACAGAGACACAGGCGCTCGCAGGATACGAGCCTGGATCACAGAGACGCAGGCGCTCGCAGGATACCGAGCCTGGATCACAGAGACGCAGGCGCTCGCAGGATACCGAGCCTGGATCACAGAGACGCAGGCGCTCGCAGGATACCGAGCCTGGATCACAGACATGCAGGCGCTCACAGGATACTGAGCCTGGATCACAGAGATACAGGCGCTCGCAGGATACCGAGCCTGGATCACAGAGACTCAGGCGCTCACAGGATACTGAGCCTGGATCACAGAGACGCAGACGCTCTCAGGATACCGAGCCTGGATCACAGAGATACAGGCGCTCGCAGGATACCGAGCCTGGATCACAGAGACGCAGCCGCTCGCAGGATACCGAGCCTGGATCACAGAGACGCAGGCGCTTGCAGGATACCGAGCCTGGATCACAGAGACGCAGGCGCTCGCAGGATACCGAGCCTGGATCACAGAGACGCAGGCGCTCGCAGGATACCGAGCCTGGATCACAGAGACGCAGACGCTCTCAGGATACCGAGCCTGGATCACAGAGACGCAGGCGCTCGCAGGATACCGAGCCTGGATCACAGAGATACACAGGCGCTTGCAGGATACCGAGCCTGGATCACAGAGACGCAGCCGCTCGCAGGATACCGAGCCTGGATCACAGAGATACAGGCGCTCGCAGGATACTGAGCCTGGATCACAGAGACGCAGGCGCTTGCAGGATACCGAGCCTGGATCACAGAGACGCAGGCGCTTGCAGGATACCGAGCCTGGATCACAGAGACGCAGGCGCTCGCAGGATACCGAGCCTGGATCACAGAGACACAGGCGCTCGCAGGATACCGAGCCTGGATCACAGAGACGCAGGCGCTCTCAGGATACTGAGCCTGGATCACAGAGACACACAGGCGCTCGCAGGATACTGAGCCTGGATCACAGAGACGCAGGCGCTTGCAGGATACCGAGCCTGGATCACAGAGACGCAGGCGCTCTCAGGATACTGAGCCTGGATCACAGAGACACAGGCGCTCGCAGGATACCGAGCCTGGATCACAGAGACGCAGGCGCTCGCAGGATACCGAGCCTGGATCACAGAGACACACAGGCGCTCGCAGGATACTGAGCCTGGATCACAGAGACACAGGCGCTCGCAGGATACCGAGCCTGGATCACAGAGACACAGGCGCTCGCAGGATACTGGGCCTGGATCACAGAGACACAGACGCTCTCAGGATACCGAGCCTGGATCACAGAGATACAGGCGCTCGCAGGATTCTGAGCCTGGATCACAGAGACACAGGCGCTCGCAGAATACGGAGCCTGGATCACAGACGCAGGCGCTCTCAGGCTACCGGGCCTGGATCACAGACATGCAGGCGCTCGCAGGATACCGAGCCTGGATCACAGAGACGCAGGCGCTCGCAGGATACCGAGCCTGGATCACAGAGACTCAGGCGCTCGCAGGATACCGAGCCTGGATCACAGAGATACAGAGGCGATCGCAGGATACGAGCCTGGATCACAGAGACACAGGCGCTCGCAGGATACTGGGCCTGGATCACAGAGACACAGGCACTCGCAGGATACCGAGCCTGGATCACAGAGACGCAGGCGCTCGCAGGATACTGAGCCTGGATCACAGAGGCGATCGCAGGATACCGAGCCTGGATCACAGAGACACAGAGGCGATCGCAGGATACGAGCCTGGATCACAGAGACACAGGCGCTCGCAGGATACTGGGCCTGGATCACAGAGACACAGGCACTCGCAGGATACCGAGCCTGGATCACAGAGATGCAGGCGCTCGCAGGATACTGAGCCTGGATCACAGAGGCGATCGCAGGATACCGAGCCTGGATCACAGAGATACACAGGCGCTCGCAGGATACCGAGCCTGGATCACAGAGATACAGGCGCTCGCAGGATACCGAGCCTGGATCACAGAGATACACAGGCGCTCGCAGGACACTGAGCCTGGATCACAGAGATACAGGCGCTCGCAGGATACCGAGCCTGGATCACAGAGATACACAGGCGCTCGCAGGATACCGAGCCTGGATCACAGAGATACACAGGCACTCGCAGGATACCGAGCCTGGATCACAGAGACGCAGACGCTCGCAGGATACTGAGCCTGGATCACAGAGACACAGGCACTCGCAGGACACTGAGCCTGGATCACAGAGACACAGGCGCTCGCAGGATACCGAGCCTGGATCACAGAGACACAGGCGCTCGCAGGATACCGAGCCTAGATCACAGAGATACAGGCGCTCGCAGGATACTGAGCCTGGATCACAGAGACACAGGCGCTCGCAGGATACCGAGCCTGGATCACAGAGATACACATGCGCTCGCAGGATACCGAGCCTGGATCACAGAGACACAGCCACTCGCAGGATACCGAGCCTGGATCACAGAGACACAGGCGCTCGCAGGATACCGAGCCTGGATCACAGAGACGCAGGCGCTCGCAGGATACCGATCCTGGATCACAGAGACGCAGGCGCTCGCAAGATACCGAGCCTGGATCACAGAGATACACAGGCGCTCGCAGGATACCGAGCCTGGATCACAGAGATACACATGCGCTCGCAGGATACCGAGCCTGGATCACAGAGATACACAGGCGCTCGCAGGATACCGAGCCTGGATCACAGAGATACACAGGCGCTCGCAGGATACCGAGCCTGGATCACAGAGACACAGGCGCTCGCAGGATACCGAGCCTGGATCACAGAGACACAGGCGCTCGCAGGATACCGAGCCTGGATCACAGAGATACAGGCGCTCGCAGGACACTGAGCCTGGATCACAGAGACACAGGCGCTCGCAGGATACTGAGCCTGGATCACAGAGACACAGGCGCTCGCAGGACACTGAGCCTGGATCACAGAGACGCAGGCGCTCGCAGGATACTGAGCCTGGATCACAGAGACGCAGGCGCTCGCAGGATACAGAGCCTGGATCACAGAGATACAGGCGCTCGCAGGATACCGAGCCTGGATCACAGAGATACACAGGCGCTCGCAGGATACCGAGCCTGGATCACAGAGATACACAGGCGCTCGCAGGATACCGAGCCTGGATCACAGAGATACAGGCGCTCGCAGGACACTGAGCCTGGATCACAGAGACACAGGCGCTCGCAGGATACCGAGCCTGGATCACAGAGACACAGGCGCTCGCAGGATACCGAGCCTGGATCACAGAGATACAGGCGCTCGCAGGATACCGAGCCTGGATCACAGAGACGCAGGATACTGAGCCTGGATCACAGAGACGCAGGCGCTCGCAGGATACCGAGCCTGGATCACAGAGACACAGGCGCTCGCAGGATACCGAGCCTGGATCACAGAGATACACAGGCGCTCGCAGGATACCGAGCCTGGATCACAGAGACGCAGGCCCTCGCAGGATACTGAGCCTGGATCACAGAGGCGATCGCAGGATACCGAGCCTGGATCACAGAGATACACAGGCGCTCGCAGGATACCGAGCCTGGATCACAGAGATACACAGGCGCTCGCAGGATACTGAGCCTGGATCACAGAGACGCAGGCCCTCGCAGGATACTGAGCCTGGATCACAGAGGCGATCGCAGGATACCGAGCCTGGATCACAGAGATACACAGGCGCTCGCAGGATACCGAGCCTGGATCACAGAGATACACAGGCGCTCGCAGGATACCGAGCCTGGATCACAGAGATACACAGGCGCTCGCAGGATACCGAGCCTGGATCACAGAGATACACAGGCGCTCGCAGTATACCGAGCCTGGATCACAGAGACACAGGCGCTCGCAGGATACCGAGCCTGGATCACAGAGACACAGGCGCTTGCAGGATACCGAGCCTGGATCACAGAGATACAGGCGCTCGCAGGATACTGAGCCTGGATCACAGAGACACAGGCGCTCGCAGGATACTGAGCCTGGATCACAGAGACACAGGCGCTCGCAGGACACTGAGCCTGGATCACAGAGATACAGGCGCTCGCAGGATACCGGGCCTGGATCACAGAGACGCAGGCGCTCGCAGGATACTGAGCCTGGATCACAGAGATACAGGCGCTCGCAGGATACCGAGCCTGGATCACAGAGATACACAGGCGCTCGCAGGATACCGAGCCTGGATCACAGAGATACACATGCGCTCGCAGGATACCGAGCCTGGATCACAGAGATACACATGCGCTCGCAGGATACCGAGCCTGGATCACAGAGATACACAGGCGCTCGCAGGATACCGAGCCTGGATCACAGAGATACACAGGCGCTCGCAGGACACTGAGCCTGGATCACAGAGACACAGGCGCTCGCAGGATACCGAGCCTGGATCACAGAGACACAGGCGCTCGCAGGATACCGAGCCTGGATCACAGAGATACAGGCGCTCGCAGGACACTGAGCCTGGATCACAGAGACACAGGCGCTCGCAGGATACTGAGCCTGGATCACAGAGACACAGGCGCTCGCAGGACACTGAGCCTGGATCACAGAGACGCAGGCGCTCGCAGGATACCGAGCCTGGATCACAGAGATACACAGGCGCTCGCAGGATACCGAGCCTGGATCACAGAGATACACAGGCGCTCGCAGGACACTGAGCCTGGATCACAGAGACACAGGCACTCGCAGGATACTGAGCCTGGATCACAGAGATACACAGGCGCTCGCAGGATACTGAGCCTGGATCACAGAGACACAGGCGCTCGCAGGACACTGAGCCTGGATCACAGAGACACAGGCGCTCGCAGGATACAGAGCCTGGATCACAGAGATACAGGCGCTCGCAGGATACCGAGCCTGGATCACAGAGATACACAGGCGCTCGCAGGATACCGAGCCTGGATCACAGAGATACACAGGCGCTCGCAGGATACCGAGCCTGGATCACAGAGATACAGGCGCTCGCAGGACACTGAGCCTGGATCACAGAGACACAGGCGCTCGCAGGATACCGAGCCTGGATCACAGAGACACAGGCGCTCGCAGGATACCGAGCCTGGATCACAGAGACACAGGCGCTTGCAGGATACCGAGCCTGGATCACAGAGATACACAGGCCCTCGCAGGACACTGAGCCTGGATCACAGAGATACACAGGCGCTCGCAGGATACCGAGCCTGGATCACAGAGATACACAGGCGCTCGCAGGATACTGAGCCTGGATCACAGAGACACAGGCGCTCGCAGGACACTGAGCCTGGATCACAGAGACGCAGGCGCTCGCAGGATACCGAGCCTGGATCACAGAGACGCAGGCGCTCGCAGGATACCGAGCCTGGATCACAGAGATACACAGGCGCTTGCAGGATACCGAGCCTGGATCACAGAGATACAGGCGCTCGCAGGATACTGAGCCTGGATCACAGAGACACAGGCGCTCGCAGGATACCGAGCCTGGATCACAGAGATACACAGGCGCTCGCAGGATACCGAGCCTGGATCACAGAGATACAGGCGCTCGCAGGATACCGAGCCTGGATCACAGAGATACAGGCGCTCGCAGGATACCGAGCCTGGATCACAGAGATACACAGGCGCTCGCAGGATACTGAGCCTGGATCACAGAGATACACAGGCGCTCGCAGGATACCGAGCCTGGATCACAGAGATACAGGCGCTCGCAGGACACTGAGCCTGGATCACAGAGATACACAGGCGCTCGCAGGATACCGAGCCTGGATCACAGAGATACACAGGCGCTCGCAGGATACCGAGCCTGGATCACAGAGATACAGGCGCTCGCAGGACACTGAGCCTGGATCACAGAGACACAGGCGCTCGCAGGATACCGAGCCTGGATCACAGAGACACAGGCGCTTGCAGGATACCGAGCCTGGATCACAGAGATACAGGCGCTCGCAGGATACTGAGCCTGGATCACAGAGACACAGGCGCTCGCAGGATACCGAGCCTGGATCACAGAGATACAGGCGCTCGCAGGATACCGAGCCTGGATCACAGAGATACACAGGCGCTCGCAGGATACCGAGCCTGGATCACAGAGATACACAGGCGCTCGCAGGATACCGAGCCTGGATCACAGAGATACACAGGCGCTCGCAGGATACCGGGCCTGGATCACAGAGATACACAGGCGCTCGCAGGATACCGAGCCTGGATCACAGAGATACACAGGCGCTCGCAGGATACTGAGCCTGGATCACAGAGATACACAGGCGCTCGCAGGATACGAGCCTGGATCACAGAGACGCAGGCGCTCGCAGGATACCGAGCCTGGATCACAGAGACACAGGCGCTCGCAGGATACCGAGCCTGGATCACAGAGATACAGGCGCTCGCAGGATACCGAGCCTGGATCACAGAGACGCAGGCGCTCGCAGGATACCGAGCCTGGATCACAGAGATACACAGGCGCTCGCAGGATACCGAGCCTGGATCACAGAGATACAGGCGCTCGCAGGATACCGAGCCTGGATCACAGAGACGCAGGCGCTCGCAGGATACCGAGCCTGGATCACAGAGACACAGGCGCTCGCAGGATACCGAGCCTGGATCACAGAGACACAGGCGCTCGCAGGATACCGAGCCTGGATCACAGAGATACACAGGCGCTCGCAGGATACCGAGCCTGGATCACAGAGATACAGGCGCTCGCAGGATACCGAGCCTGGATCACAGAGACACAGGCGCTCGCAGGATACCGAGCCTGGATCACAGAGATACACAGGCGCTCGCAGGATACCGAGCCTGGATCACAGAGACGCAGGATACTGAGCCTGGATCACAGAGATACACAGGCGCTCGCAGGATACCGAGCCTGGATCACAGAGATACACAGGAGCTCGCAGGATACCGAGCCTGGATCACAGAGACACAGGAGCTCGCAGGATACCGAGCCTGGATCACAGAGACACAGGAGCTCGCAGGATACCGAGCCTGGATCACAGAGACACAGGATACCGAGCCTGGATCACAGAGACACACAGGCGCTCGCAGGATACCGAGCCTGGATCACAGAGACGCAGGCGCTCGCAGGATACCGAGCCTGGATCACAGAGACACAGGAGCTCACTGGTTTGCTGACTGTTTTAAAATTAATTTTACAATCTCTGCTACAAAGACAGAAAGGGGGAAAGGTCTTTCTTTTGTAGGGTGTGATACATTTTAGGATCCAAACATTACAGATCTTCACAGAACGATGGCACACTTAAGGAAGAAATCTACGAGGTTTGGAAAGGTCTGTGAACTAATCTCATCTCTGGAAAAATAAAAAAAGAGAAATTGGAGCTGTAAGAGGGAAAAAATATAAAAAGCAGAGATAATTTGGGTTTGTAAATAAAAGCGTTTTTCTGTACCTCCTATTTGATTCACGGTCGGATCTCTGGTGGCGTATTCCCCCCCCCCCCCCCTTTGCTGCACAATGCTGTAGATTGTGGTGCATATGCAGCTCTGTGCAGTGTTGCCGCTGATGCTTCCAGGGCTAGGAGTGCAGGTTTCTGTGCTCCTGTGAGCTGTGTCCCAGCGTCTCCCGTGTCTCTCTCCTCAGATCTATGTGCGGAGCACAGACGTGGACCGCACGCTGATGAGTGCGGAGGCCAATCTGGCGGGTCTGTTCCCTCCCGAGGGCTCCCAGATCTTCAACCCCAACATCACGTGGCAGCCGATCCCGGTGCACACGGTGCCAAGCCCCGAGGACCAGGCGAGTGGGAAGACATGTCCTGGGGAGGTGGGTCTGGATGCAGCGTCCCCATCACACTGTCCCCCCTCTCCTGCTCTTTTTGTTTTAGCTCCTGAAGTTCCCTCTGTCCCCCTGCCCACTGTACCAGAAGCTGCAGGAGGAGACCCGTCAGTCTGCAGAGTATGTGAACAGGACCAGAGACAACATGGTGAGCAGCTTCCCCCCCTGCATTATAAAGATGACACGGTCTCCCCCCACACCCCCCATCTCTCACACACACACACTGTGCTGTAATTCTAACGCTCCAGCTCTCTTCTTCCCTCCCCCCCCCACACAGAAGTTCCTGCATATGGTTGCGAATGAGACAGGAATAGCCGACTGCTCCCTGGAGTCTGTGTGGAGTGTTTATGACACCCTGTTCTGTGAGGTTAGTGACAACGCAGCAGTGGAAGGTCTCTAGGGGACAATGGGTGCGCTCTGAGGAACATTAGTTCGCAGGGTTATGGGGGGGGGGGGGGGGTGATGGCCACGGATAAACCTAATCCGTAATGCTACTGAATGGCTGATTTACCCCTGAACTGTCCCAGTATGCACAGGTCTGTTTAGGACAGGGAGGGAGCAACTCCAGACCTCAAGGGCAACTAACAGGTCAGGTTTTAAGGATATCCCTGCTTCAGCACAGGTGGCTCAATCTGAGACTCGGTCGAAGACTGAGCCTCGGATTGAGCCACCTATGCTGAAGCTGGGATATGCTGAAAACCTGACCTGTTGATGGCCCTTGAGGCCTGGAGTTGCCCACCCCTGGTTTAGAAACACATATAGCTTAATAATAACTGCAGACAGAATACAACGCTTGTAACATCGCGCCAACCCGTGAATTTTTCTTTTAAATAAAGTGTCACAGATAACGGATCTTGAGCTGCTCCTTACTCTTCTCTTCGGTACATTGCTTGGCTCACGCAGAGCCTGGCCCGTTAAGCCTTTACAGGAGTGTGGTAGGTTTTACAAAACCCGTCTTTCTGGCGCAGAAAAGTCACAACCTGAGCCTGCCCGCCTGGGCCAACGCCGACGTCCTGGCACAGCTGAAGGAGCTGAAGGATTTCGGCTTCGAGTTCCTCTTCGGCGTCCAGCATCAGGTTCAGAAGGCTCGTCTACAGGGCGGTGAGTGCCACGCGGGGAGGCAGGCCTGCATTAACCCCTCTGCTACCAGATAGGCTGCAACGCTTTGGAGCGGGAAGGACTTCCCAATGAAGGTCGTTATTCTGTGAACTGCAAAAGCGCCGATGCACTGACACACTGTCACATTAAAGTAGCAGTCCAAGCGGCTGCGTTTTCTCCTCCCCCTTTAATGTGTGTATCAATACAATCCACGCAGTGATAAGTAATTAGCTAAGTTGCCGATTGATCCGTTCTCCTGTGATCAATCAGCTAAGATTTGGCTCGGGGGTTAACTAAAAGGCTGTCAGTGCAGCAGTCGAGGACCAAAGATGCACAGTTCTGTGGGGAAGATCATGTGACCAGGCAGCTACTAGATGTAATTGGTGCACTGCTAGAAAGGGGGCAGGGCTCAAAAAAGGGGTTTGCCAGAGTCTGCTTCAGAAGGGGAAGGGGATGTGACTTTGTAAATTGTTGCTATAGAAACAAAAAAATAAGTATTTTCTCATAGCACAGAACTGATTTATTAAAAAAAAATACACATGTAGGATATTGCTTGGTCTGCAGCTTTAATGTCAATGGGACAGCCTACAGAATAAGGGCCATAGAAGGTCCCCGTGTAACAAGGTCTCGCTCTTTTTGCAGGTGTTTTGGTGGATCGGATCCTGAAGAATATGTCAGCAGCTGCGCAAGACTCCCACTCGGATGAACTGAAACTCATTGCATACTCAGCAGTAAGTGCCTGCCCCTGGGATCTCATTGCACACTCGGCAGTAAGTGCCTGCCCCTGGGATCTCATTGCACACTCGGTAGTAAGTGCCTGCCCCTAGGATCTCATTGCACACTCGGCAGTAAGTGCCTGCCCCTGGGATCTCATTGCACACTCGGCAGTAAGTGCCTGCCCCTGGGATCTCATTGCACACTCGGCAGTAAGTGCCTGCCCCTGGGATCTCATTGCACACTCGGCAGTAAGTGCCTGCCTCTGGGATCTCATTGCACACTCGGCAGTAAGTGCCTGCCCCTGGGATCTCATTGCACAGGGGCATTTTGAGCTGATCAATCACATACCGAATGGAAGTACAATAGGTGTTTCAGTTGCGTTGATGCGTGGCGCAGGTGCATCATGCGTGGCGCCCTCATCTCCAGGCCCAGGCAAGGTCTCTGTCACTCCCTGAGAAATGCATGGTTAGGTCAAGAAATCATTGGCCTGTCACATGACCCAGAGCTCTATTTAAATCAATGAGTCACATGACCTGAAATCAGGAAACCAGTGCAGTGTCAAATTTGATACTTTCTCAGATGGAGGCCTCAACCCTATGCTCCTCCTAAGATGCCTTCACTATAAAGCATTGTTTGTGGTTCCGGCCAGCTCCATGCCTGTGTCAGTGTTGGGGATGGAGGGATGTTACACTGCTTATCCCCTCTCTCAGCACGACACCACAGTGATTGCACTGCAGATGGCTCTTGATGTGTACAATGGAAAGCAGGCTCCTTACGCCTCCTGCCACATGTTCGAGTTGTACCAGGAGGAAACTGGGTATGTAGCTATAAGAGCCTCCTAGGATGTCAGAGATCCCACTTATCAACACCCTGTCGCTATCTTACATGTCTTCTCCCTGTTCCTATTCTCACACCCGGCCTCCTTTTATATATTCTTCACCCTTTTTCTCCTCGCTGCACTTCTAACCTGCTCTTTGCTTCTTTCCTCCTCTCACCCTCTCTCTGCCCCCCCCTCCTCTCACCCTCTCTCTGCCCCCCCCATCTCTCAGCCTCTCTCTGCCCCCCCTCCTCTCACCCTCTCTCTGCCCCCCCTCCTCACCTTCTCTCTGCCCCCCCCCTCCTCTCACCCTCTCTCTGCCCCCCCCTCCTCTCACCCTCTCTCTGCCCCCCCCTCCTCTCACCCTCTCTCTGCCCCCCCCCTCCTCTCACCCTCTCTCTGCCCCCCCCTCCTCTCACCCTCTCTCTGCCCCCCTCCTCTCACCCTCTCTCTGCCCCCCCCTCCTCTCACCCTCTCTCTGCCCCCCCCTCCTCTCACCCTCTCTCTTCCCCCCCCTCCTCTCACCCTCTCTCTTCCCCCCCTCCTCTCACCCTCTCTCTTCCCCCCCCTCCTCTCACCCTCTCTCTTCCCCCCCCTCCTCTCACCCTCTCTCTTCCCCCCCCCCTCCTCTCACCCTCTCTCTGCCCCCCCCTCCTCTCACCCTCTCTCTGCCCCCCCTCCTCTCACCCTCTCTCTGCCCCCCCCCTCCTCTCACCCTCTCTCTGCCCCCCCCCTCCTCTCACCCTCTCTCTGCCCCCCCCTCCTCTCACCCTCTCTCTGCCCCCCCCTCCTCTCACCCTCTCTCTGCCCCCCCCTCCTCTCACCCTCTCTCTGCCCCCCCCTCCTCTCACCCTCTCTCTGCCCCCCCCCTCCTCTCACCCTCTCTCTGCCCCCCCCTCCTCTCACCCTCTCTCTGCCCCCCCCCCTCCTCTCACCCTCTCTCTGCCCCCCCCCCTCCTCTCACCCTCTCTCTGCCCCCCCCCCTCCTCTCACCCTCTCTCTGCCCCCCCTCCTCTCACCCTCTCTCTGCCCCCCCTCCTCTCACCCTCTCTCTGCCCCCCTCCTCACCCTCTCTCTGCCCCCCCCTCCTCTCACCCTCTCTCTGCCCCCCCTCCTCTCACCCTCTCTCTTCCCCCCCTCCTCTCACCCTCTCTCTGCCCCCCCCTCCTCTCACCCTCTCTCTGCCCCCCCCTCCTCTCACCCTCTCTCTGCCCCCCCCCCCCCTCCTCTCACCCTCTCTCTGCCCCCCCCCTCCTCTCACCCTCTCTCTGCCCCCCCCCTCCTCTCACCCTCTCTCTGCCCCCCCTCCTCTCACCCTCTCTCTGCCCCCCCCCTCCTCTCACCCCCCCCCCCTCCTCTAACCCTCTCTCTGCCCCCCCCCTCCTCTCACCCTCTCTCTGCCCCCCCCTCCTCTCACCCTCTCTCTGCCCCCCCCTCCTCTCACCCTCTCTCTGCCCCCCCCTCCTCTCACCCTCTCTCTGCCCCCCCCTCCTCTCACCCTCTCTCTGCCCCCCCCTCCTCACCCTCTCTCTGCCCCCCCCCCTCCTCTCACCCTCTCTCTTCCCCCCCCTCCTCTCACCCTCTCTCTTCCCCCCCCCCCTCCTCTCACCCTCTCTCTTCCCCCCCCCCTCCTCTCACCCTCTCTTTTCCCCCCCCCTCTTCTCACCCTCTCTCTGCCCCCCCCTCCTCTCACCCTCTCTCTGCCCCCCCCTCCTCTCACCCTCTCTCTGCCCCCCCCTCCTCTCACCCTCTCTCTGCCCCCCCCTCCTCTCACCCTCTCTCTGCCCCCCCCCTCCTCTCACCCTCTCTCTGCCCCCCCCCTCCTCTCACCCTCTCTCTGCCCCCCCCCTCCTCTCACCCTCTCTCTGCCCCCCCCCTCCTCTCACCCTCTCTCTGCCCCCCCCCTCCTCTCACCCTCTCTCTGCCCCCCCCTCCTCTCACCCTCTCTCTGCCCCCCCCCCATCTCTCACCCTCTCTCTTCCCCCCCCCCCTCCTCTCACCCTCTCTCTGCCCCCCCCCCTCCTCTCACCCTCTCTCTGCCCCCCCCTCCTCTCACCCTCTCTCTGCCCCCCCCCTCCTCTCACCCTCTCTCTGCCCCCCCCCTCCTCTCACCCTCTCTCTGCCCCCCCCCTCCTCTCACCCTCTCTCTGCCCCCCCCCCTCCTCCCTCCTCTCACCCTCTCTCTGCCCCCCCCTCCTCTCACCCTCTCTCTGCCCCCCCCCTCCTCTCACCCTCTCTCTGCCCCCCCTCCTCTCACCCTCTCTCTGCCCCCCCCTCCTCTCACCCTCTCTCTGCCCCCCCTCCTCTCACCCTCTCTCTGCCCCCCCTCCTCTCACCCTCTCTCTGCCCCCCCTCCTCTCACCCTCTCTCTGCCCCCCCTCCTCTCACCCTCTCTCTGCCCCCCCCCTCCTCACCCTCTCTCTGCCCCCCCCCCTCCTCTCACCCTCTCTCTGCCCCCCCCCTCCTCTCACCCTCTCTCTGCCCCCCCCCTCCTCCTCCTCGCTCACACCCTGCCTCTCCACCTTTTTAAGAAACTTCACAGTTGAGATGTACTTTAGAAATGAGAGTGGGAAGCCACCTGTCCCGCTGTCCCTCCCCGGGTGTGACCATCGCTGTCCCATGGAGGAGTTCCAGCGCCTGCTCCAACCGGTCATCCCTATGGACTGGGAGCGAGAATGTCAGATACCCTGCAAAGCTCGAGACACAGGTGAATCAGAGAACAAGGGCTAACAAAGTACACTTCTAAGCAGTCACAATCCATGGAGGAGGCTCAGCTCCCTTGTCAGAATAAGCCCCAAACATTATAATGACTAATAAAAACCCAAGCACATTTAACATTAGAAATACCTTTCTTCAGGCTCCTGTCGCTTTAGATCAGACATAACCTGTCCATTCAGCCTTTAGGCAAGTTCACTTAATGCCTGTAGCACAGTTCAGCACTTGTCAGCTTGTTGCAGATGCTTTTTGGTACGAACGGGGTTGTAATAGATCCTATTTTCTATAAAAAAAATAAGTGGACGTTTAGGGTTCAGCATAGAAAGTTTTAGTGCTCAGTATAACCCAGAGCCAACACAGCATGCAGAAAGTTAGAAACACTGTATACAGGGAGAAAAAGAATTGTGCTAGGCCAGGCTGCCCATTACCCTCTCTCTTATCTTGGTCACACAGAGGTCATCATCGGCCTGGCTGCCTGCGGATCCCTTCTCTTCCTTCTCGTTCTTTTGCTCCTCATGGTCCTATTCCGCCAGAAGTCTCAGCCTCCCGGCTACCAACAGGTCTCTATAGGGGAGGAACAACAGACCTGAGGGTGTAAACCCACTCTCCACGGATTCCTTATGGCCTTGTTGAATCTCCAGTACCCTATCGGATTAGCGTTTCGAATAGTGTCCAGCAAAAGGCAAAGGAATTATTTGTTTTAAATCAGGATTTTAATATTTCTTTTTAAGTTTGGGAACACCAAGATACTTGGGATTTAATTTTTTTTATATATATTTGTTTTTACATCAAGGGTCCAGGGCTGCTACTGCCAGGCATTTATATGAGGTCAATGCAATGTTACACAACCTGGAATGGACTGTCGCATATTCCACAACTCTGTTTAAATCAAGATATCTCATGACCTTAAATCAGGGAATCAAATTGTCTCACAGAGGGCTTTGACGATGCCCCCCCTAATATATTAGACATCTGCTAATGGATATTTATACATACACAGCCTGCGGTGTCACTCCCATGTAGTGAGCTAAGCACTCCCATAAATCTTAATGCATTAAATGTGCCAGTGTTTCTCCCCCCCCCCCCCCGTGCTGGACTGGTCAGTGCTGGCCTGTGGAGTATTAAGCCAGTATCCGGACATTTTAACACACAAATCATGATGGATAAAGACGAGAGCCCAGCCCAGGCTCTTGCTCAGATCTCGTGCTCCTTTGTGCTGGCTGCAGAGCAGAGGTTCAGCACACCATCATCCAAAATACATCCTGAAACACAGCCACCTCTTTATAGGAGGTACCAGTCAGAGCCGCAGGACACAAAGGCCTCTGGCCACAGATCTGGGGTGTGGTTTAAACTAGGATGCCGTTAGGAAAAGCTCACAGAGCGAGGGGGCCAGTCCCTATTCCGTTAAAATAAATGTCTCACAATTCAAAGAAAATAGTTGCAGCCATTAATGAAAAATGCATTTTCTTACATGCACTTTATAGTAGAGTGATAAGCAAGGTAACATACAGCTAACGATGCAGTAGCTTTGATCAAAGTGAGCCAGTACCTGCTTCTCACCATATAAGATGGGGATTCTCTAAGCATTAAAACCCTAGAATTACAGGTGTAGGGTGCACACTGTATAATCCACTGGGCATTATGTGCTAGTTCCGAGTGCCGCCTTCAGACTGTTGAAGACCGCTAGGTGATCTGTTTCTGTTCAAAAATCAATGAAGGTGAATTTCTCTTGCGCCCATCGCAGTTTATTTTGCACAGTGATTTTAACTTTTGTAATTTATGTTTTATAATTCGATTTGAAATCCGGTACAATTATCTTTTTACCAAATAAAAACAATACAAAGGGAAGAGTCTCTGGATTTGTGTGGGATTGGGGTATAGTGGCGGGCTGGGGCATGAAGGGTCCTTAATAATGGGGGGCGGGGGGGGGAAGAAGTTACAATAGGGTTGCACTTATGCATTCGTTCCCCGGTGTGTATATATACAGAGTAAATACTAATTGTAGGGCGCTCAGGACAAGGGTTCTCCCTCCCAGATCCCAATTAATACCCTCCAAAAAATAAAGGTATTGATTGCTGCGCTCCAGAGACTCGGTTGATGTTGTGATAAAAATCCAGCTCTCGAGTATCAGCAGCTGTTGCATTAGGATGGCATACTGGGCCATAGTGCAGCAGTGCTCCGTGTCGAGATAACTTCCTCATCCGTCTTGATTCTATTATCAGGTTTCTCAAGGTCTGTGGCTCTCCCATCACCTAGAGAAAAGTCTGCTGTGTTGGACCGAAATGTTGGATGACCAACCTTGACCACTATATTTTGGAACTCTTTTTGTTTCCTTTCTATGGATTTTACCATGGAGTTTCAGCACCTGCAAGTATCATTCATTTTTCAGTACACGTATACCTTTATATATTTTGAGCTCTCCTATCGCCATCATATTGGACATTTGCTATGTTGACTGTTATCTGTCTCCCCCCCCCCCCCACCCCTCTCCTCGAGTTACCTGTGCAGGTTTTTTTAGTTGCGACAGAAAAACTTGAGTTCACTCTACCTACCAGTCTACTTCAGGAGTTGGGACAAAGGATAGATTCAAGATCACCCATCTTTCTTCTGTACTCACTCCCCATGTGGAGATGTTAGTCACTATATCCTCAATGCGAGGACATTTGTTTCCACTGGCCATTGTCCTCCAGCCACCTGTGTGTTCTTGTCCTCAGAGTTTTCATTCGCTGCCAGTAATGGGTCTCACGTCACCTCCGTGCCCATGGTTTATTTTTTTTTTTTTTAAGGGTGCTGGTGACCATGTTTGTGTAAGCCTGACACAGGGGCAGCAAGCCTCGAAACCAGTTGCTAGTACTTTACAACATCCTGATATAGCATTTGATGCTACTGTTAAATTAAAGATGCTATTTTATTGCAACATCAAATGCGTCTCCTCTACTACACACCGGGAGCGTCTGTCACTAGTCTTTATTTATTTTTTGCAACATACATGCTCCCACGTGTGCACTCCTAGTACATACACACAGACTGCTACATACATTGAGGTTCGACCAGTCTTCCCAGTTTGCCCAACAATTTGTGAATCTCCCGCTCACGCCGGGAGACTTGGTCCTTCCCTCACCAGGGATTGCCCAGAGAATGCAGAGGCCAATGAAAATCTGATCAGCACAACCCTCTTTTGACAATCTCTGTGACCCCAAAGTCCATGGTCCTTGTTACCCCAATGCTCAAAGCAAATGGGGGCGTGAGGATAACTTTTATTCACAGATTTCCAGCACAAATGGGGCTAGATTCCTTCATAGAAATAGTTTGTACATGCGCTTTGCGCTACTTACAAGTCTCTGTTTCATGTGTGAAGAACAGTCTTAAAGCGCAGACTTGGTGTAACCAGAGCCGCTGGAAGAAGAGCAAAACACTGCAGCTCTGGGGGCTATTTCCGAACGTGAACAGTTAGCGTGGCTGCACCTGTAACTCCTATGCAAAGTGCTCCGATAGAGAGATCTATTCAGAGTTGTCACTGACCTGCAAAACGTGCAAGAACAGCAAATTTACCTTTCCGATATTTAGATTTCTTCAAGTCCTCTATGGCAGCCATTAATGGGTTCATCCTTGCAATCTGCTGATGTGGGATAAGAACTTCCTGTTTAGATATCCATACAAAAGGTGGTGTTGCTCATCCCTAACCAGTTATCATCTGGTAAGAAGCCCAGCATAGGGGACTATGAAATAGAAATATCGGAAAGGTATATTTCGTATTTTCTTCTATGTAGTAACAAAAGAGGGAGAGTTTGTAGGCGGCATGATACCTTTTATTGGACCAACAAGTAGTTGATACTGTATGTTACAAGCTTTCAAACCTCAGGATCCTTCAACGGGTACATGGCTAACCAACCTTCTTTGCTATTTTCTTCTACGTCTTGTATGGCAGCCATTAATGGGATGTCCCAGAGCAATGTTTTAGGATGTTTGGGAGGGAATACTGCTCATACTTGTTGGAACAACTGCTTGATCATTGAACCTCTAGCCCAAGGATGCTCAGCTCCAGTCTTCAAGCTCCCCCGCCCCCCAGTCAAAGACTAAGCTACCTATGCTGAAGCTAGGATATCCTGAAAGCCAGACCTGTTGGGGGGGAGGGGCTTGAGGACTGGAATTGAACACCCCTACTCTAACCGGTAATGATTAGCAAGTGTGTGTAAAGATGACCACGTTGCCGCTTTCCATAATTTCCTGGCCAGGAGGCTGCCATGGCCCTAGTAGAATGAGCCTTTAACCCTATAGCTGGTTTCTTTCCTGTTACTCTATATGCTTTGCAAATAGTGGTCTGGATATTGAAGCAACTGATGCTGCCTGGTCCTTTCTAGGTCCATCAAAATGTACGAACAGCTCTGAGAACTTCCCACACAGTCTTCTGAATATATATAAGTTGGAGCCCTAAACTGTGCAACTCACTTTCCCCATCGCAAGTTGGATGTGGGCACAAGGATGGCGATGGCACCACAATGTCCTGACTGATATGGAAATCCGACACTAGTTTGAAAATGTAGTACAGTCCTCATTACTATTTTGGTGCATCTGAAAGAATGGTTCACAACAAGATAAGTACTCAATAAGATAAGGCAACTGCTGGAGGAGGAGGAGGAGGAGGAGGAGGAGGATGATGATATACTCGAGAAAGGCCATGTGGGGCCAAAACGTCACATTGGATCTATTGGCAATAAATTTGCAGTATAAAAATCCGTAGTGCCTTGCTTCTTCCATCCTTTTCACAACACGATAAAACATTGACTTCTCCAACTCAACCTGCTATGGTTATTGCAGTTAGAGAAAACCTTAATGGCGAGCAACTTCATAGAAAGGTCATGAATTGGTTCAAAAGCGGGTGAAGTGGGTTGTTCTAGGACTAAATTGGAGGTCCCACAGAGAAACGGGGATATTGTCGGTTTAATTCTAAACGTCTCTCAAATCTAACAATCAATCACAGGATTGAGGGCAATTGGTTTATGATAGAATGCCCCAATGCAGTAAGTTGAATCTTCAAAGAAGCTGGGTTCAATCCTTTCTGGAATCCCTGCTGAATGAAGTCCAATATATTGGGGACTTCCGACTGCAGTGGTTCCACTTTCCTTGTCTTACACCAGAGGATAAATGTCCTCCAGATTCGATAATAGGCACTTGTTTTCTGGAATGCATAAGTGTGGAAATAACCTCATCCGAGAATCCCTGTACCTTCAGTGAAGTCCTTTCACGTTCTACACAGTCAACATCAGAATTTGATGATTGGGGAAATTAATCGGAATTTGAGTCTGCTGAAAATGTCAGGAGGATTTACAACTCCTCCACTGATCAACTTTAAGTCTGCCAACCAGGTCCGCCTGGGCCAATAAGGGGCTACCAGCAGAACTTGAGCCCTGTCTTTCTTGCTCATGACCTGCTACAGAAGACAGAATGGAGGAAAGATGTAACCAAGATGGAAATTCCAAGAGATCAAGAGGGCGTTCCAGTTTATTGCTTCTGAGTCATGCCCTCTTGATACATACGTCCATACTTTTCTGTTGACTGCCGATGCCACGAGATAGACATCTGGTTGTCCCCATTTCTGCATTCGATTGAAATCTTCCTGGTTTAGCTCCCTCTCTCCCGTGTGTGGAATACCTGCAGAGAAAGTCGGCCTAATAGTTTGTCTCTTGAAATGTAAGCTGCGGAGATACATGGAACTGCTTCCTCCGCCCAGTGCAGGATTCGAGAGGCTTCTTTGAGAACTCTCAGGCTCCTTGTCGATTTATATATGCAACTGCCACGACGTTGTCAGACATACACATTCAATGGAGAATGCTTAAGAGAGGTCTGAAGACCTAGGATAGCATAGAATATGGCCTGAATCTCTAATACATTGATCAAAAAGGCTGCTTTCTTGATTTCCCCCAAGCCCCTGGATCACGGGATCCCAAAACATCGCGCCCCATCTTGTGAGATTTGTGCCGGATTTTAGCACTGGCCAGATTGGGGGAATCAAAGACTTGCCTTTCTGTAAACTCTTGCTTGTGGGTCCCCACTGCAATCTGACAGTCCATGGTATCGATGTGCCATGTCAATCGATATGGATATCCATATCCAATCTGATATATTTCGTAAGCTCAAGAAACACTTTTTTGATGGCGAACAGTGCCCATCCGAATTCTCTTTTGAAAGGAATACCCAAAGGACAGTTCTTAAGATTGAAACGTATATACGCCAATACAGAACCTTTCATTGATCAATCAAGAGAATTGGCTGCGAAATTTGTCAATAGGGGGCTGCAAAAAAAAAAAAAAAAATCAGACATACAGTATGCTTTTGATAATACATTTCTTACCAACAGATCGGATTTACCGACTAATCACCCCAAGTCCAAAAAGATTGATAACAAGGATGCTTCTTTGTTATTCATTACCCAAAACAGGGTAATGCAAATGCCATCAAATCAATAGTAGCCAAACATTGGGATGTTCTTAAACTTGACCAAACGTTAAAACCATTTATGCAAAACACCCCAAAATTTGTTTTTAAAAAAGCAAGAACTCTATCTTACTTACCGCCAAGTTTGTGTAAGACACAGCCTTTGGCTACGAAGGGGTTTGTTTCACCGGTGGGTTTGCAGAAGTGTGGCTTTTGCTCTGTGTGCATGTATGCCAAACCTTTAAAATCGGTCACATCCAGGAAAAATATAGAGAGGTATAGAGTGAAGACGGTCGTTACCTCTAATACGAATGATCTCATTTATATACTTGTGTGGATGTGGCAAGTGCTACATCGGGAGAACGATGATCCGACCGCTAAAAGTAAGGATTATGGAACACTTGCGATCTATAAAAAAGATGGACACAAGGTACCCAATATCAAAACATTTCACAGAATGTACCCTTGGTAATGTAAAATCTTTTTCATTCAGTGAAATAGAACATGTTCCCCTTCCAATTAGAAAAGGGGACCGCCAGAATATTCTCAGTCAAAGAGAAATGTTCTGGAGATTCACTTTGGACACTTTGGTCCCAGGAGGAATTCATGTGTAACTGCTTGTTTGTTATAAAATCTAAGGTGCCATCCATACATACATACAAAAGGTGACACGGTGTGCTCATTTGCATGTCACTTCCCAGAATCCCTTGCTGCCGTGGAAACACTGTATGCTGGATGATAATGGTGAAAGGCAGGGTTGCAGACCTGCCTAAGACATGTGAATGTGCTCACAAGTGATCTTTTTATTTGCTATATGCTATACAGTGGAGGTTTCTTGTTTCCTTTTTCACCCACCATTATTTTCCTTGCTCCTCTGGTGATATGGATATTTTCAGACTATTTAAATATAGAAATTTTGAGTTTACATATATATCTATCCTAATATAATAGGGTAGAATAATGTCCCTTGTAGTATCTTATGTTCCAAGGTATACCCAAATGCTTAATGATTATTCATCTAACTGCTTCTTTTATAAATATTTTCGAGTCAGCTTAATACATCTAAAGTTTGATCTATTAATTTAGGAGTTGGTGTACACATTGGAACATAACTATGTATAAATATTTTTCAATGTTTTCTCTTTTGGTGCACTTATGCCATAATTGTATTATTTTCTTCTGTCTATTTGATGTAATATGGTCTCCTACCTGAGGTGCTGCCACCTGATACCCCATTTGATGATATACCTATTATAGGAGGAACAATTAGTGAGGAACACAGGAGGTGGTACTTCCGGTCTGGAATCCTATTTATGTTTCCAAAGCTCAGTAAGAACATACTTTGACAAAGCGCATACATGCGTGAAACGCGTCAGAGTTCTGTCAGTTCAACTCAAATTTTATCATGTTGCCATTGGCCAAATAAATATTTTTTTCTTCATTTTTCGGAGCAATCCATCTGAGAACATCTCTCTGTAGCGACCCGAGATGGAAGGTAGTGCCGGTTTCAGTGTTACTCCAATAGACAAGTATTGTTTTGCATAAGACACCTATTCTCCGATCCATGGGATCTTTCAAGGAGGATTCATCCTCTCAGGGAATAGTCGTGTTCCTCGCCAGCTTGGCGATCGCTGCGTCCTCGTTCGGCAGTATTCCCCAGCAACTGCAGTCTTGTCCGATGAAGGGGTACATTCTCCCAAATTTTAGACATTGATGCTCTTTTATCCAGCGATGCCCACTCCGTCCTCACGATGTGCTTAATAGAAGTGTGGACTGTAAAAGTTCTCAGACTCTCGGGCCCAAAAAGGCCTGGTCCAGGACACCTAGTTCCTTTCTGGTGTCTTCAATATTCAATGTTGTCCACATATTCTTAATGAGCTTGTCTATTTTAAAAGGACCCTGTGTCCGCTTGGGCTTCCTCTTTGGATGAAGAGCCTTCCCCAAGCTCCGAAATACTTGCTTGCTCGGAATGAAAAAAAATTGCCCAAGCGGTCAGTCTGCAGGTCTAAGTAAGTCCGACCTGAGCCTTTTTAAAGGACCTTATGAGACTGTACCTTATCGAAAGACTGCACAAGTGCCATTTTTCATCCAATCAATGAAAGTACGAAAACATTTGCAGAATTTCCCTCATCAGCCAGAATTTTAACGCAAAGATAGTGAAAAATTCAGACCAGCACTGCTGTGAGGAAAGGCAGGAGGCAAGGTGCTGCAAAAATAACTTTATTCAGGCATATAAGCCCAGGTAAAACCACATGAGGAGGAATTTTAACGCAGCCTGTACAAAATCTCTTGGGGTCAGCAAACGGCAGCATCGCAGGGCACGCAGTATTTAGATTCGGAGACAGCTTTCTTGGGCTTCATGCTGAGGCTGTTCAGCTTTCTGATATCCTGGAATAGCAGAAGGGGCTGATATACTGCAAACCCACTACCCACTGAGGAAGAAGAGCGCAAGAGACACGTGCAGAGGTACAGAGAGAGACACGTGCAGAGGTACAGACAGAGAGACACGTGCAGATGTACAGACAGAGAGACACGTGCAGAGGTACAGACAGAGAGACACGTGCAGAGGTACAGACAGAGAGACACGTGCAGAGGTACAGACAGATAGACACGTGCAGAGGTACAGACAGAGAGACACGTGCAGAGGTACAGACAGAGAGACACGTGCAGAGGTACAGACAGAGAGACACGTGCAGAGGTACAGACAGATAGACATGTGCAGAGGTACAGACAGAGAGACACGTGCAGATGTACAGACAGATAGACATGTGCAGAGGTACAGACAGAGAGACACGTGCAGAGGTACAGACAGATAGACATGTGCAGAGGTACAGACAGATAGACATGTGCAGATGTACAGACAGATAGACATGTGCAGAGGTACAGACAGAGAGACACGTGCAGAGGTACAGACAGATAGACACGTGCAGAGGTACAGACAGAGAGACACGTGCAGAGGTACAGACAGAGACACGTGCAGATGTACAGACAGAGAGACACGTGCAGAGGTACAGACAGAGAGACACGTGCAGAGGTACAGACAGAGAGACACGTGCAGATGTACAGACAGAGAGACACGTGCAGAGGTACAGACAGAGAGACACGTGCAGAGGTACAGACAGAGAGACACGTGCAGAGGTACAGACAGAGAGACACGTGCAGATGTACAGACAGATAGACATGTGCAGAGGTACAGACAGAGAGACACGTGCAGAGGTACAGACAGATAGACACGTGCAGAGGTACAGACAGAGAGACACGTGCAGAGGTACAGACAGAGACACGTGCAGATGTACAGACAGAGAGACACGTGCAGAGGTACAGACAGAGAGACACGTGCAGAGGTACAGACAGAGAGACACGTGCAGAGGTACAGACAGAGAGACACGTGCAGAGGTACAGACAGAGAGACACGTGCAGAGGTACAGACAGAGAGACACGTGCAGAGGTACAGACAGATAGACATGTGCAGAGGTACAGACAGATAGACATGTGCAGAGGTACAGACAGAGAGACATGTGCAGAGGTACAGACAGAGAGACATGTGCAGAGGTACAGACAGAGAGACACGTGCAGAGGTACAGACAGAGAGACACGTGCAGAGGTACAGACAGAGAGACATGTGCAGAGGTACAGACAGAGAGACATGTGCAGAGGTACAGACAGAGAGACATGTGCAGAGGTACAGACAGAGAGACATATTTGTGGAAAATAAATCATGGGTTTTATTCAGCTTGTAGCTTCAAACAATACATCTTTAAGAAAGCAACCAAAATAAACAAACCGTCTATCCCTTTGCAAAGGCTAACTCACTTTCCAGTCCCTCTCTGCAGGGCTGGGAGAATAGGCCTCTTGACAACCTATGACTCCGAAGTCCAAACAGGTACCTGTAAGCAGGGGGCTCTGTGTGTCAGTCTCTGGGTTTGTGTCCGTTGGGCGGCCGCCCTCCGGCGGGTTACATGGTCCGCTGTGCCCTGGAATAGAGGTTCCTGGGGATCTTGCCGGCAGCCCAGTCCCGTGCTCAACTCCATGAGTTCCTGGGAATCTCTTCTGGCAGCACCATCTCTCTGCGCTCAAGAGATCTCCTGCAGTTTAAGCATGAGGATTTCCTACCTGACTGATGAGCCAGGTGGAGACCGGCTAATTGTCTGTAGCTGCAATTAACCAGTTCCCTGCTGGACTCGGCCAGATACAAGCTTCCTATTTGGAGCCCTATTTGGACTGGGGTTATGGCCCCGTCACAAAGAAGAAATAAAATATACGTTTTGAAATGCCTGGCAACCACATCGATCCTTGGTGGGGACAACCTGAAAATGACATCTTTGGCACCCTGTAAGAGTGCTCTGTGATGGCGCCATATTACGCCATCAGTGACGTCACCACGTTACGTCGAACGCCTTCAGGCTAGATGCCACAATGGACCCAAGGGGAGGACGCCTTGCAGCAGCCACAGAGGGCTGTCTACGGCTTGTTGGCCAGAATCAGACAGCAGCTAGAAAATGGACAGTCTTGGTCAGGGCGGCACAAGAGGGAACCAGCAGACGGCCGTCCCTCGGCTAAGGTAGGACAAGAATAACAGACTAGGGATGGGCAACACCACCTTATATGGCGGTCTAAGCAGGAAGTCCGCCTACCTCTGCTAGTTGCAGGGATTAACCCATTAATGGCTGCCATAGAAGAAAAAAGGTGCTTTTTTTTTTTCCAACCCAAGCGGAGGTTGCGTTGAAGCTGGTAGGTAAACATATCATGCTTTGGCTAAAAACATGCAACTAAAAGCTCAAATAATTATTAGATAGGATGTATATTCATAGTGAGTACTTATGGCCCAGGCTAGGACCTGATCATACAGTCGGTTTTCATGTAAAATGAAATGTCTTTCTCCGACAGCATCCCGCCGATTAATCTAAGGCTCTTACTCCGTTCAAAACATTTAAGCCTCTTAGGACTTCAGGGAGGGAACAGACGCCTGCAGCAGCAGCAGCAGCACAAATACAAAAATGTTATGTAAAAAAAAAAAAAAAACCCAGATTTATTTTATATTGGATTTCTGAAAATACAAAATATACAGATGGGAACGTCCGAACATCCAGCTGTTATTCCATTTCTAGTCTCCCAAGACAGGGTAGTAGGTGTTGAAAAGTTCACTTGTTGTTTGGGGGATATTCTTTTAAAGGGAAGTAACAGGGTGAAGTTCCTTAATGAAAACACTCTTTAGCAGTCCTGGAATTCATCAAAAACAAAAATATTTCAAAAGCAGATCTTTGACTAGATGCGATGTTACACCTCGCTTCAGATAACAAGAGCAATAAGGCACTCTTGGAGTTTGGTTACAGCGGCCACGCCTGTGCGCTGTCTCGCAAGCCCGTAGAGCCCAGACTAAAAGTGAAATTTGGACCAGGTATCAGCCGCAGGTTTACTTGTCAGGTACTTTGCGTTTCCCGCGCGTGGTTTTAGGGGCGTTATTCACCACACACTTGGTTTTCTCTGTTTCCGAGGGTGCGAGTTTGGTGTCGGACTTGCCCTTGGAGGTGTTGGGATGGGACGGCTGAGCGCTCCGCTGTTCTTTTCTTCTCTCCCCCACCGAGTGGCCCTTGTCTCTCAATGCCTTCATCATCTCCTCCTGCTTCATCATCAGCAGAATCTCACGGCTCCAGATCAAGATGTTAAAACCTGCGACAACACAAAACGGGGCCCACCGGGCCGGTCAGGGGGGAGTGTCAGTCCTCAAGCTCTCTGCAGCATCATTTCAACAAACACCCTTTATGGGTCGCTCGTGGGGGCAGGTCAGGATAACTAGGTGCAGGAACAGGTAAAAAAAAAAAAAAAAAAAAAAAGACGACAGCACTACTTCCATACAGTATAAGTAAGGTGATCACCTCGATAAAGAGCTCAGGCTTGAAACGTGTCGGTGTGGGCCTCCTGCCTGTGTATGCCTTTTTTTTTAATGATCCAATAAATGTGTTAATTTTTTCACCATGGGAACGCTCTTGTTTTGATCTTTACTTATCCTGCATGGAAGTAGTGCTGTGTCTTTTTTTTTTTTTTTACCTGTTCCTGCACCTGATGAAAGACTGAAGCACACCTGTGCCCTAGGACGTTGGGATCATAGCCCAAGGATGCTGCACTACTCGTCAGTCCTTGGTGTATATCTCATGCACCATTCAAGATATCATACCACATGGATGTATAATTGTCTGGACACTTTAGTGTGATAACTCCTCACCGCAGTACCAAGTGGGATGTTTCCAGTTTAATTCGATTACATGGGTGATCTTCAAAATGTACTTTCGGGTCCATACCATGATACCTAAAGGGTATTCCATCTAAGGACTTTATATCATTTTTTGCTTACTACAGCTACTTCCATATGTGTTAATGAGCACCGCACAGTGTGTTTCTTGTGACAGGATAACTAGGTGTTGGACCTGAAACACCCCTAGACATTACTCTCAGAGGATTCTGGGTAACAAGAGAGACTGTTTGTTCATAAGAAGAGAGACTGTTTCAAGACTTGGCCAGTGGGATCCAGCAAAGAACGTGCTGATGTCTCAGAGACAAGGCAACATGAACAAGCCAACCTTGGAATTCCTGACACAAGACAGGATAGCAGAGGCTTACACCATGCATCCCACACAGCTGGTCCAGCAACAGATAACTGCATCTCCTTTGTTTCGTGTTATGTTAAAAGGGAGGTATTTGGAGCATGCGCAGAGAGAATGCTAGCAGTAAGGCTGGGGCCATAGAGGGGGTAGCGGGGCCATAGAGGGGGTAGCGGGGCCATAGAGAGGGTAGCAGGGCTGAGGTGCGCCGACGCTGAGGCTCGCCTGCTGAAATCTGCGCGATTTCATGCCTATGCAGGCGAGCCAGCGGGCACGATCGGGAGACGGGGGGAGACTGAGGGAGGCGGGACACCGAAGTCACGGCGCCGTGACGTTGATGCTGCTCCGCGGCGATTGGATGTTTTCAGCCGACAGCGCTCTGAAATACAGCTTGGCTGTCAGCTGAAAAAGCCAGCGCCTCAGCACGCCTGTGGACGATCGCGTGAGCCCCCTCTAAAGACATCCTCATGGAGGATGCAGGGGCTCAGCGCGGAGCGTCCGCACGGCTCAGCGCGGCCTCCCCTGCTTTGGACTCGGCCTAAGAATGATTAGTGTGACAGCTTTTCTAGGATAGAAGTATAAGCCCTGAATAAGATTCCTTTGTCTTGATCAGAGAAGAGGACTCTTGGTTGCTTTGTCATGCACGCAGAGGACAGAGCCGGCTATTTTACTCGTATTGATTCTACGCGCACAATAAACTATTTCTACTCTTTGAACACAGCTCCTCGTCAGCCTCACCTTTCTACACCAGGTAAAAAAGGTGAGGGGAGCGAGATGCAATGCTCTACAGAAACACTGCTCTGAAAAGCCTCATTCCCCTGTCCCTACAAAACATCCACAGAGCCTGGCGCCATTAACCATCTCCCTGCCGGGAAGTACACCTTTATTAACTGTGTCACTGTCAGGGGATATTAGGGCCCTGTGCTGAAAAGGGATGAGCACTGTAATGTGTACAGTCAACTACACACAGTCTGAACAGAGGGTACTCATGTAGCTACAGCGCATTGTTGACCAACAGCCGTGTGTCCAATGTGAAAAGACTCACCCATTCCTGAAGCCAGCAAGTCTCCCATGGGGTTAAACTTATTCACCTGGAGAGATAAAGCAAGTGAACAAGGGATATATGTCAGAAAACGCATCCTTTGATTAGAGAGAGGTCCAGCACAGGGAGCAGTATACCCGTGCCCTGATCTTATGTAGGAGCAGTGCAGCCAATAACTTTGCAAGCAATCTGGCCAGCAGCAGTGCCAGCCCCCACCTCTCACACACTGCCCTGCCACACACTGCAGCAGAGCCAGCCTCCACCTATCACACACTGCTCTGCCACACACTCCATTTATACACTGCACAAGCAGTGCCAGCCTCCACCTCTCACACACTGCCCTGCCACACACTGCAGCAGTGCCAGCCTCCACCTCTCACACACTGCTCTGTCACACACTCCATTTATACACTGCACAATTAGCCAAGCAGTGCCAGCCTCCACCTCTCACACACTGCCCTGCCACACGCTCCATTTATACACTGCACAATTACAGCACAAGCAATGCCAGCCTCCACCTCTCACACACTGCCCTGCCACACACTGCAGCAGTGCCAGCCTCCACCTCTCACACACTGCCGTGCCACACTCCATTTATACACTGCACAATTACAGCACAAGCAGTGCCAGCCTCCACCTCTCACACACTGCCCTGCCACACACTGCAGCAGTGCCAGCCTCCACCTCTCACACACTGCCGTGCCACACTCCATTTATACTCTGCACAATTACAGCACACGCAGTGCCAGCCTCCACCTCTCACACACTGCCCTGCCACACACTCCATTTATACACTGCACAATTACAGCACAAGCAATGCCAGTCTCCACCTCTCACACACTGCCCTGCCACACACTGCAGCAGTGCCAGCCTCCACCTCTCACACACTGCTCTGCCACACACTGCAGCAGTGTCAGCCTCCACCTCTCACACACTGCTCTGCCACACACTGCAGCAGTGCCAGGCTCCCACTGTCACATTGCAATTATATACAGCACCGGGAGTGCCAGCCGGTTCTTACCGAGACAATGCCAGATGCATAAGGGTCGTACAACTGGCACATAATGTTCCCGCTCTGCCCGTCAAACACATCCACTGTCCGTAGCTCATCCGCCGTGTACCCCGGGAAGAGGGGGTCTGGGTAACGGCCAGCAACAATTAGGTCATAACGAGGGTGCCACGTGGCCTGGAGGAGGAGATGAACAGGGGGCACCCAGAACATTACTGTCTCCTTCCATACACTAGACCCTATAAAAGGGAGCCCTTAAAACATATGTTAAAAGAAAGTACAGAATAACACCCCAATAAAAGCAAAGGGAACGTTTTGCCATTTCCTTTACACACACACACATACACGCTTCGGTTTGTGTGATAAACAAACAACACACACCTTTATGGCGGTTAAGTGCTGGAACTGGCGGTGTGGGTGGGGTATTATGCGCTGAGGTTTGGACCAATCAGACGCAGAGTAAACGCGGATCTCACTGTGCTGGTCGGTGGTGAGAAGCTTCGATCCATCCCAGGGACTAAAATAAGCTGCGAGGGAGGGAGAGAGAGAAAAGATACTGCAACGAGCTGGGGACGTCACTGCTATACAGGAATCAAGGTGCGCGCACACATACACACACAGGGTTAAAGGTTACCGGAGTTCACCCGTGCCCGTGTGACAAGGTGCGCGCACACTCAGGGTGTTAACGGTTACCAGAGTTCACCCCGCGTCCCTGTGACAAGGTGCGCGCACACTCGGGGGGTTAACGGTTACGAGTTCACCCCGCGTCCGTGTGACAAGGTACACACAGACACACACACTCGGGGGGTTAACGGTTACCAGAGTTCACCCCGCGTCCCCGTGACAAGGTGCGCACACACACACACACTCGGGGGGTTAACGGTTACCAGAGTTCACCCCGCGTCCCTGTGTCAAGGTGCGCGCACACTCGGGGGGTTAACGGTTACGAGTTCACCCCGTCCGTGTGACAAGGTGCACACACACACACAGGGGGTTAACGGTTACGAATACACCCCGCGTCCGTGTGACAAGGTGCACACACACACACACTCGGGGGGTTAACGGTTACCAGAGTTCACCCCGCGTCCCAGTGACAAGGTGCGCGCACACTCGGGGGGTTAACGGTTACGAGTTCACCCCGCGTCCGTGTGACAAGGTGCGCACACACACACACTCGGGGGGTTAAGGGTTACCAGAGTTCACCCCGCGTCCCTGTGACAAGGTGCGCGCACACTCGGGGGGTTAACGGTTACGAGTTCACCCCGCGTCCGTGTGACAAGGTGCACACACACACACACACACACTCGGGGGGTTAACGGTTACGAGTTCACCCCGCGTCCATGTGGCAAGGTGCGCGCACACTCGGGGGGTTAACGGTTACGAGTTCACCCCGCGTCCGTGTGACAAGGTGCACACACACACACTCGGGGGATTAACGGTTACCAGAGTTCACCCCACGTCCATGTGGCAAGGTGCACACACACACACACACTCGGGGGATTAACGGTTACCAGAGTTCACCCCGCGTCCATGTGGCAAGGTGTGCAGGCAGCTGGATTTGTCTTTGATGTTTCTCAGGTCCCAAAGCTTCACAGTCTGGTCCACGGAGGCCGTCGCCAGCAGCCAATCGCAGCGCGGGTTGAATTCAACATGCGTCACCTTCTTCTTGTGCAGCCTCAGCTTCCAAACCTGACCACAGAGAAGTTGGAGTCAGTCACCAGCACACTGACCGTTTCATGCACTCTGATCACCCTGCACTCCTTAGGGTGACAATGAGCAGTGACGAGAGTCACTGTGGGTCAGGAGCTGGTACACAGAGCCATGAGAGGAGGAGGAGGAGGAGAGGGAGGTGGGAGGGAGAAGACCAAAGACCACGCAGACTACAATACCCACCTCTTTCCCACACGTCTCTAGCAAGACCACGTTACCCACGTTATCTCCAGTCACCACACACTGCTGACGGGTAGATACATCCAGGCTGCAATACCACATGCTGGGAGACAATATAGCACAGGCAGTTAAAGGAGCAATTCCCCCAATGACTAAAGTGTATTAATGGCAGGGACATGTTTAATGGGTCAGTCTCTCCTAGGACCACAGTGTACTTATTGCAGGGACATGTTTATAGGGTCAGTCCCTCCTAGGAGTGGTGTACTAACGGCAGGGACATATTTATAGGGCCAGTCCCTCCTAGGAGCTAAGTGTACTAATGGCTGGGACATATTAAAAGGGCCAGTCCCTCCTAGGAGCTAAGTGTACTAATGGCTGGGACATGTTTAAGGGGGCAGTGCCTCCTAGAATCAACGTGTATTAATGCTAGGGACATATTTAAGAGACCACATCTGGGTGATTATTATTTCTTTTAAATCAAAATCAGCCACCTGAGTTGTTATGTAAACACGGTGAGCGGAGACTTGGAAGGGGTATGATTTCCACTGGCTGCTCACTGATGTCACTGTGTGTTCTACAAGAGAATGGTCAGGCAGAGCTCCCCCTCTCTCTGCTCTTCCTTATTTCTATTGACTCTCTGATAAGGACAGGGTGGGATAAGGGGAAAGAAAACACTAGACAAACACTCCACCGTTCAGAGACCTCCCAAAAAAATACAACTTGCAATTCGTTTTCAAAGAAAGAAAAGCAGCCACATATTTGCTTTTACCACATGTGCATAATGGACCTTCAGAAAGGTCACCGTCCCACCTTCAGAAAGGCCCACTATGCTGGACCAAAACGTTTGGTCATTTATTCAACGTAATCACTTGGAACATTCCCTTGGAGATCTGCTACCCTTTCTTCCCATTAGTGGACCATACGGCAGAGCCAGAACCCGCACGTATTCCTGTTAAAGGAATGGAGTGCATGTGTATGGATTTAGGATACATCGAGGAGAGGCAGCAAAATGTCACGGATGCACTTGGGAGGGCCTGTAGTACCCTGGCTTGTATATGGAGGGGAACAACTTAGTATTACCATGTTTGGAAGCACCTTGTACGGAGTAATGGGAGGTGCACAGTCTGTTCCTTTGCTCTGGGTGTGTGGGACATCCATGCAGACATACTTCCAATGCCTGTTTGTAATTGCAGTTACTGTACAGATGCCGTCTCCACGTTTCCTAACCCGAATACATACACACACACACACACACACAAATAAAGCGACCCTCTTCCGTTTTACCCTCCTACCTCCAACTACTGATAGGCTCACAAAGTTGGCGGGCCCGATTATAAGGCGAGTATGTACTTTTCAACTTAACTTTATTTTTTTTAAATTGCCTTTTAAAATCGGGCAACACCGGTGGGTGGGGGGTGTGTGTGTCATCATATCGCTTTCAGAGGAGAGGGACGGTCACATCTCCTGGAGTCTCACACTTTCCAGTTTCAGAACATGTTCCGTGTGTTGTAGTTTTCCTTCTGTTCTAAAGAACACTTCTCTCTTATCTATACCCTGAGAAAGTTATCCCAGTGATGCCTCTCTCTCTCTTATCTATACCCTGAGAAAGTTATCCCAGTGATGCCTCTCTCTCTCTTATCTATACCCTGAGAAAGTTATCCCAGTGATGCCGCTCTCTCTCTTATCTATACCCTGAGAAAGTTATCCCAGTGATGCCTCTCTCTCTCTTATCTATACCCTGAGAAAGTTATCCCAGTGATGCCTCTCTCTCTCTCTCTTATCTATACCCTGAGAAAGTTATCCCAGTGATGCCTCTCTCTCTCTCTTATCTATACCCTGAGAAAGTTATCCCAGTGATGCCTCTCTTTCTTATCTATACCCTGAGAAAGTTATCCCAGTGATGCCTCTCTTTCTTATCTATACCCTGAGAAAGTTATCCCAGTGATGCCTCTCTTTCTTATCTATACCCTGAGAAAGTTATCCCAGTGATGCCTCTCTCTCTTATCTATACCCTGAGAAAGTTATCCCAGTGATGCCTCTCTCTCTTATCTATACCGAGAAAGTTATCCCAGTGATGCCTCTCTTTCTTATCTATACCCTGAGAAAGTTATCCCAGTGATGCCTCTCTCTCTTATCTATACCCTGAGAAAGTTATCCCAGTGATGCCTCTCTCTCTTATCTATACCGAGAAAGTTATCCCAGTGATGCCTCTCTTTCTTATCTATACCCTGAGAAAGTTATCCCAGTGATGCCTCTCTCTCTTATCTATACCCTGAGAAAGTTATCCCAGTGATGCCTCTTTCTTATCTATACCCTGAGAAAGTTATCCCAGTGATGCCTCTCTCTCTTATCTATACCCTGAGAAAGTTATCCCAGTGATGCCTCTCTCTTATCTATACCGAGAAAGTTATCCCAGTGATGCCTCTCTCTCTTATCTATACCCTGAGAAAGTTATCCCAGTGATGCCTCTCTCTCTTATCTATACCCTGAGAAAGTTATCCCAGTGATGCCTCTCTCTCTTATCTATACCCTGAGAAAGTTATCCCAGTGATGCCTCTCTCTCTCTTTTCTATACCCTGAGAAAGTTATCCCAGTGATGCCCCGCTCTCTCTCTTATCTATACCCTGAGAAAGTTATCCCAGTGATGCCTCTCTCTCTTATCTATACCCTGAGAAAGTTATCCCAGTGATGCCTCTCTCTCTTATCTATACCCTGAGAAAGTTATCCCAGTGATGCCTCTCTCTCTTATCTATACCCTGAGAAAGTTATCCCAGTGATGCCTCTCTCTCTTATCTATACCCTGAGAAAGTTATCCCAGTGATGCCTCTCTCTTAGCTATACCCTGAGAAAGTTATCCCAGTGATGCCTCTCTCTCTCTCTTAGCTATACCCTGAGAAAATTATCCCAGTGATGCCTCTCTCTCTCTTATCTATACCCTGAGAAAGTTATCCCAGTGATGCCTCTCTCTCTTATCTATACCCTGAGAAAGTTATCCCAGTGATGCCTCTCTCTCTTATCTATACCCTGAGAAAGTTATCCCAGTGATGCCTCTCTCTTAGCTATACCCTGAGAAAGTTATCCCAGTGATGCCTCTCTCTCTTAGCTATACCCTGAGAAAGTTATCCCAGTGATGCCTCTCTCTCTTAGCTATACCCTGAGAAAGTTATCCCAGTGATGCCTCTCTCTCTTATCTATACCCTGAGAAAGTTATCCCAGTGATGCCTCTCTTTTGTCCCTTACACATATTAAGAGCATCATACGGACGGACTCTGCACTATTTATCCTACTCCTACCCACTGTCTATACAGGCGAGGCCTACCCAGTGATCTTTTTAGTCCCCTTTCTCCTTTAGCGATACCCCCTCTCCTGCAGGTTAAGCCTCATTACAGTTAGTAGGTGTATTTTGGACATAAGTAGGTGTAATTTATACATAATGTTTGTGTAAGAGACCCCTCTCCTGTACCCCCCCCCCTCCCACTGCAGGGTGAGCTCTCTTACGCCCAATCCTCTGTGTTGGTGAACACTTGCACAGTGCGCCCATTGAAATCCTGTAGAATGGTGCTGCCAGCCACAGACGAGGTATACAGCTGATTGGGGTTAAAGGGGTCAAACTTCATTCCTGTGATGCACCCTCCAGCTCCGATCTACCAAAGGTGAGGGAAGCAAATAAGAGCAGAGTAAGGGTACAGGCTGCAGCGAGGGCTGTGACTGCCATATACAGCCATTGCTCTGAGTGGAGAGCGGAGACAGACATAGACGTACCCCTGGAATTAAGGTGTTGTTTAGCTCCTCGTAGTCCCACAGAATGATGTCTCCGCCTTTCGATCCCACGGCCACCGTGTTTGGGTGCGTGGGGTGCCATTCAAGCGTGGTGACTCTCCGGTCGAAGGGGCTGTTCGTGCGATACAGTATGTAGGAGGCAAGAGAGCGCAGGAAGGGGGTCTGGAGGCACTGTAAGGAGAAACAGAGACAAGATGAACCAGGCAGAGCCACGCGGGCGGGTACAGGGAGGGCAACAGCACAGGCGAGTGGCTATAGGCAGGAAACCCACGCAGGTAAATATAGGGAGGAGACACAAATACAGCATCTGTTGCCACAGCACCTCACCTTTGCCCGAACATTCCCCCCCAGCGTGCTCCGGTACAGGTAATGCACAATGCTTTTCTGCCTGTTGGCATGCTGACCTGACGCACCTGCGGGAAGCAGAACCGCGGCGGTCACATCACTGCGCACACAGCCAAGTGCCGCGAACTTCCTGCGACGCATTGCCACGCATCATTACCTTTGCTGCACGGTGGGGTTTGGGAAGGTGTCTTCCTTCTGCTGCTTCTTTTAGAGTCCGGCTCAGCGGCGCCACCGTGCGCCCGCCTCCGCTTCCCGGAAGGAACCTCCTCCTGCTCCTCTTCCTTACCCGCGGGCTGCTCCAGCGTTCTTCTACTCCTCCGTACTGACTTTTTGGGAGGCATCTAGGGGGAGAAAGTGTTGCATGACAGGTCACATGTATGTGGGTGACAAGTGGGCCCTGCATGACACCGTATGGCCGCAAAGGGATTAAAGGGTCAGTCCAACCTCGGACAAAAGCGAACTGAGGACATTGACATGTTTAATAGGTTAAATGTAGCCAAGTGACACCTTTAAATAAATAAAATACGTACATGTAAGTATTTAAATATAATTCTTCAAAAGTTTAAAGTTTTATATGGTAAACAAAAGATTTGGTTTCTCTTACAATGTTTGGCAAATAATCTTATCAACAAAACACATGGATTAGAAATAGTTGTCTGTTTCTTTGTTTACAAAATATTATGACACCATCATTAATCAAACAGATAAACACAGGCAGCTGATGTTTCAATCCAGCATTCCAAACAAGAACAAATCCTTCTTTCTATCCTGTCAAAAATAAATATAAAAGCCTGTCACGGGGAGACCAGCGCTTTGAACACAAAAATACCCGGATCCTTTGATTGAACAAAACGTGAGATAAAATAAATTGTGATTTATTTACACGAGAAACACACACAGCTTGGAGTTACAAAAATAATACGAAATAAACACTTACTGGAATGGGGCAAAACGAAATAAAATGTCCACGGAACGAAATTCACAAGAATAAAGTCTCTAGGGAACAATTCCCAGGAGCGTGGTTGGTGCGCAAATAGAGCCGTGCGACAGTCTTTGGCTAGGGGCACAGCATGAGACCCCTGTTTCTCCTCCGTCGTTCGCAAATCCTTAGTTCTAACGAACTCCTGAAGCAGGGTATAATCCTTAGTTATGATGGAATAGTTTGTACCGCACAATGTCTCTTTACTTGATGAAACACACTCCCGATCGGCTGCACGGACTTTTAAAAAGCACCAAAGTCCTATCGGTATAATGTGCAGCCAAATCCCTGCGTGGGAACAACGCGTCCCACCTATTGCCAAGGTTCGCCCATACTCCATGGAGCCGGGCAGACGCTTCAAGGTATGCCACGGTCATGCGCCAACTTCGCACCTGAGCCGCTTAGCATACCTAACCCAAGCCCACTTCCCTGGCGACATGTTGGCTGCCGGTCCCCGGACATCTGGCAGGCAAACCTGTTTACATTTACTTCCCTTCACACTTTAAAGTGTCGGTACCTTTTAAGTCCGGACTTTCCTAGACATTCTGGAGTCATCTCAGTGTGATGTCTTAGAGGTCCTGACTTAAGTTTATGCATGACTCAATGGCCGGTCATATAATGTACTTGTAAATCCCCAATGTATCCGCTGCCCTGCCTGTCGGAATGTTAATTTCCTTCCTCTCATAATTTTAATACACCAAAAGAGGGGGGACTTTCATTCACTACTTTTTATAAAAGTTAATAACTGCTTTATTGTTGGGATCGTTTCACAGCGCTGGCATACTCCTAGCCTAAGTTAGCTCCCTGCACCTGTGCAAAAAAGCGGCTGGCGTTTAAAAATAAAAATAAAACATTTCCCTCTTTTCGGTTTGGCAGTGAAACATTGTTACAATACTCGGACTAATAAATAACTGCAACCGCACTCATACATTGTAACTTAGTATAACGATGTGGTAATTGTGGTTGCAACACTCGGAACCAATTCATAACGATGACCGCACTCATTCAATGTAGCTTATTATAATGCGTGTGATCCCCTTATTCCTAGCAGGACACACACACGCATTTACAGGCTTGCAGCCAGCGGTGGGCTGCAGAGCTGACACATCATATTTACAATATGACTCAGGGGCACCCTGTTACATGACTTATACCTGTGGCCCTCTTATACCTAACGGGAAACACACAGACCCTTCAAACACAATTACAGGGTTGCAGCCATTAGTGGGCCGCAGAGCTGACCCTTTACATTTACCCACTATGACTCAGGGGCACCCTGTTACATGGCTTATACAGCTGATACATAGTATTACTCTCGCCCCCTTATAGGCATTTTGAATACATTTGCTGTATTACCACCCATGCTGGGTTGCAGAGCGGACACTCTACAATTCCCAATTTGGTGCAGGGGCACCCAGCCGGGCCAAATACCTTTATTAATGGCCTGGGTACCCCCTCACCATCACAGTAAGCAGTTAATTAAAGGGTGAATGATTCTTTCTAATTAAGCCAATTACACTAACCGCCTTATTATACTCCCATATATAGTCTGTTGCCGTTTTGAGTCGAAAATCTCTAATGAAATCAATAGCTATCATCTGACTATATAGAATAAGACCCTAAATTGTATAAATTATTGTTCTATGACATTCCTCTTTAATCTGACTCTAAAGGGGAATCCACAATGCCCTTCATAAATAATACTGGATTGGATTACCGTGTCCCAGGCGATTACTCGTACATGTACAGTGGCACAAGCAGCAGGAGATATATATATTTTATGTGCTGAAGTGATAAAACACCTTCCACCTCGTCCAACAGGGGAAGCAGGTAGACTGGCCATTACTGCTCACCTGTCAGTCACAGGAGGGGACCTCTCAGGATGCAAGTGTCTGTCTCTCAAGATGAAATGGGCTGTAATCTTTCTCACAGGGTGTTCGCCTGCTGTGGTCTGTCTCGCAGAGTAGGGGGCGTCTTGTCTCGCAGAGTACAGAAAGCAGTTTCTGATGGGCCGGTCTCTCTCTTTCAGGGTGCAGAAATCTGCCTTAAATATACACGAAGGCATGTCTCATGATACAGGGAGATGTCTCGGGGTGCAGGGGTTTGTCTCAAGATGTAATGGGCTGCCTCAGCCTGTCTCTCGGGCAGTGGGGGGGGGGACAGGACTGTCTCACAGGGAGCAGGGGGGCTGTCTCACAGGGACCAGAGGGGTGAGGGGTACTGTCTCAGTGGGCATGGGGGCTAGTCGGGAAAGGGGGGCTGTTCCAGTGAGCGATGGTTGAGGGGAGCTGTCTCTCAGGATGAGGGTGGCTGTCTCTCTGGGAGGGTGAAGGGGGCGGTCTCTCGGGGAGCGGGAGGGTGAGGGGGGCTGTAGGGTGAGGGGGCTGTCTCTCGGGGAGCAGGAGCGTGAGGGGGGCTGTCTCTCGGGGAGGGTGAGGGGGGCTTTCTCTCGGTGAGCGGGAGGGTGAGGGGTACTGTCTCAGTGGGCATGGGGGCTGTCTAGTAGGGAAAGGGGGGGCTGTTCCAGAGAGCGAGGGTTGAGGGGAGCTGTCTCAGGATGAGGGTGGCTGTCTCTCGGGGAGCAAGGAGGTGAGGGGGGCTGTCTCTTGGGGAGGGTGAGGGGTGTTGTCTCTCGGGGAGCGGGAGGGTGAGGGGGGCTGTCTCTCGGGGGGCGGTAGGGTGAGGGGGGCTGTCTCTCGGGGACCGGGAGGGGGGCTGTCTTTCAGGGAGCGGGAGGGTGAGGGGGCTGTCTCTCAGTGAGCGGGAGGGTGAGGGGGCTGTCTCTCGGGGAGCGGGAGGGTGAGGGGGGCTGTCTCTCAGTGAGCGGGAGGGTGAGGGGGGCTGTCTCGGGGAGCGGGCGGGTGAAGGGGGCTGTCCCTCGGGGAGGGGGAGGGGGGCTGTCCCTCGGGGAGGGGGAGGGGGGCTGTCCCTCGGGGAGGGGGAGGGGGGCTGTCCCTCGGGGAGGGGGAGGGGGGCTGTCCCTCGGGGAGGGGGAGGGGGGCTGTCCCTCGGGGAGGGTGAGCTGTGTTCGGGGAAGGTGAGGGGGGCTGTCCCTCGGGGAGGGTGAGGGGGGGCTGTCGGGTGAGGGGGGCTGTCCCTCGGGGAGGGTGAGGGGGGGCTGTCCCTCGGGGAGGGTGAGGGGGGGCTGTCCCTCGGGGAGGGCGAGGGGGGGCTGTCTCTCGGGGAGGGCGAGGGGGGGCTGTCTCTCGGGGAGGGCGAGGGGGGGCTGTCTCTCGGGGAGGGCGAGGGGGGGCTGTCTCTCGGGGAGGGCGAGGGGGGGCTGTCTCTCGGGGAGGGCGAGGGGGGGTCTGTCTCTCGGGGAGGGCGAGGGGGGTCTGTCTCTCGGGGAGGGCGAGGGGGGTCTGTCTCTCGGTGAGGGCGAGGGGGGCTGTCTCTCGGGGAGGGCGAGGGGGGCTGTCTCTCGGGGAGGGCGAGGGGGGGCTGTCTCTCGGGGAGGGCGAGGGGGGGCTGTCTCTCGGGGAGGGCGAGGGGGGGCTGTCTCTCGGGGAGGGCGAGGGGGGGCTGTCTCTCGGGGAGGGCGAGGGGGGGCTGTCTCTCGGGGAGGGCGAGGGGGGGCTGTCTCTCGGGGAGGGCGAGGGGGGGCTGTCTCTCGGGGAGGGCGAGGGGGGGCTGTCTCTCGGGGAGGGCGAGGGGGGGCTGTCTCTCGGGGAGGGCGAGGGGGGGCTGTCTCTCGGGGAGGGCGAGGGGGGGCTGTCTCTCGGGGAGGGCGAGGGGGGGCTGTCTCTCGGGGAGGGCGAGGGGGGGCTGTCTCTCGGGGAGGGCGAGGGGGGGCTGTCTCTCGGGGAGGGCGAGGGGGGGCTGTCTCTCGGGGAGGGCGAGGGGGGGCTGTCTCTCGGGGAGGGCGAGGGGGGGCTGTCTCTCGGGGAGGGCGAGGGGGGGCTGTCTCTCGGGGAGGGCGAGGGGGGGCTGTCTCTCGGGGAGGGCGAGGGGGGGCTGTCTCTCGGGGAGGGCGAGGGGGGGCTGTCTCTCGGGGAGGGCGAGGGGGGGCTGTCTCTCGGGGAGGGCGAGGGGGGGCTGTCTCTCGGGGAGGGCGAGGGGGGGCTGTCTCTCGGGGAGGGCGAGGGGGGGCTGTCTCTCGGGGAGGGCGAGGGGGCTGTCTCTCGGGGAGGGCGAGGGGGGGCTGTCACTCGGGGAGGGTGAGGGGGGGCTGTCTCTCGGGGAGGGTGAGGGGGGCTGTCTCTCGGGGAGGGTGAGGGGGGCTGTCTCTCGGGGAGGGTGAGGGGGGCTGTCTCTCGGGGAGGGTGAGGGGGGCTGTCTCTCGGGGAGGGTGAGGGGGGCTGTCTCTCGGGGAGGGTGAGGGGGGCTGTCTCTCGGGGAGCGGGAGGGTGAGGGGGGGCTGTCTCTTGGGGAGCGGGAGGGGGGGCTGTCTCTTGGGGAGCGGGAGGGGGGGCTGTCTCTCGGGGAGGGTGAGGGGGGCTGTCTTTCAGGGAGTGGGAGGGTGAGGGGGGCTGTCTCTCGGGGAGGGTGAGGGGGGCTGTTTCTCGGGGAGGGTGAGGGGGGCTGTTTCTCGGGGAGGGTGAGGGGGGCTGTTTCTCGGTGAGGGGGGCTGTTTCTCGGGGAGGGTGAGGGGGGCTGTCTCTCGGGGAGGGTGAGGGGGGCTGTCTCTCGGGGAGGGTGAGGGGGGGCTGTCTCTCGGGGAGGGTGAGGGGGGGCTGTCTCTCGGGGAGGGTGAGGGGGGGCTGTCTCTCGGGGAGGGTGAGGGGGGGGCTGTCTCTCGGGGAGGGTGAGGGGGGGCTGTCTCTCGGGGAGGGTGAGGGGGGGCTGTCTCTCGGGGAGGGTGAGGGGGGGCTGTCTCTCGGGGAGGGTGAGGGGGGGCTGTCTCTCGGGGAGGGTGAGGGGGGCTGTCTCTCGGGGAGGGTGAGCTGTCTCTCGGGGAGGGTGAGGGGGGCTGTCTCTCGGGGAGGGTGAGGGGGGGCTGTCTCTCGGGGAGGGTGAGAGGGGGCTGTCTCTCGGGGAGGGTGAGGGGGGCTGTCTCTCGGGGAGGGTGAGGGGGGCTGTCTCTCGGGGAGCGGGAGGGTGAGGGGGGCAGAGGGGGGCTGTCTCTCGGGGTGAGTGGGGCTGTTTCTCAGGGAGCGGGAGCTGTCTCTCAGGGAGCGGGAGCTGTCTCTCAGGGAGCGGGAGCTGTCTCTCAGGGAGCGGGAGCTGTCTCTGGATGCACGGTGTCTGTACCTGGTTTACTCTCTCTAAGCAGCGGTCGCTGTCTCTTTTATCCTGAGCTGTCTCTTTATTTTCCTCTGTGTCTCTCTGTGCAAGATGTCGCGTCTCCCTCTCCCGCGCATGCGCGCGCACTCCCGCCCCCTCGGGGGCCTCCTGTGATTGGCTGTGGCGCACGACGGGCCCGCCTTTTTTGTGACCTCACGGCCCTACTATAATAATATCACTTCCCATCAACCCCCGGGGCAGAGAGAGAGAGAGAGAGGCAGAGAGTCAGGGACAGAGAGAGGAGCAGAGAAAGAGACAGGGGCAGAGAGAGGAGCAGAGAAAGAGAGACACAGGGGCAGAGAGAGGAGCAGAGAAAGAGACAGGGGCAGAGAGAGACACACACAGGGGCAGAGAAAGAGAGACACAGGGGCAGAGAGAGACACACACAGGGGCAGTGAAAGAGACACACAGGGGCAGAGAAAGAGAGACACACAGGGGCAGAGAGAGAGAGGGGCAGAGAAAGAGCGACACAGGGGCAGAGAGAGAGAGGGGCAGAGAAAGAGCGACAACAGGGGCAGAGAGAGAGAGGGGCAGAGAAAGAGAGACACACAGGGGCAGAGAGAGAGAGGGGCAGAGAAAGAGAGACACACAGGGGCAGTGAAAGAGACACACAGGGGCAGTGAAAGAGACACACAGGGGCAGTGAAAGAGACACACAGGGGCAGAGAAAGAGAGACACACGGGGGCAGAGAGAGAGAGGGGCAGAGAAAGAGAGACACACAGGGGCAGAGAGAGAGAGACACACACAGGGGCAATGAAAGAGACACACAGGGGCAGAGAGAGAGAGACACAGGGGCAGAGAGAGCGACACACGGGGCAGAGAAAGAGACACACAGGGGCAGAGAAAGAGAGACACACAGGGGCAGAGAAAGAGAGACACACAGGGGCAGAGAAAGAGAGACACACAGGGGCAGAGAAAGAGACACACAGGGGCATAGAGAGACACACAGGCAGAGAGAGAGAGACGGGGCAGAGAGAGACAGGGGCAGAGAGGGAGAAAGAGAGATAGGGGCAGGGAGAGACAGCCAGGAGGGAGATTGTATGCGTGTATGTATATCTTTATTTATATAACGCCATTTATGTACTCAGCGTGTCACAGCAGTAATACATGTGACACAATAATATTACACATAATGGGAATAAGCAGTTGAGACATAAAAGTAACATTAGGAAAACGAGTCCCTGCCCCGAGGGGCTTACAATCTAAGTGGCAGGTAGGGAGAACTGTATGTATGTATATAGCGCCATTAATGTACATAGCGCTTCACAGCAGTAATACACGTGACAATCATATAATTAACATAATATAAATAACACATAAAGGGCAGAAGTGCTTCAGACTTAAAAGTAACATTTAGGAAGAGGAGTCCCTGCTCCAAAGAGCTTACAATCTAATTGGCAAGTAGGAAGAACGTACAGAGACAGTAGAAGGGCTTTCTGATAAGTGCGTCTGCAGGGGGCCAAGCTTTATGTATGAAGTGTTAATTATCAGCCACGGAGCTACTCGTATGCTTCGTTAAGCAGGTGTGTTTTGAGGTGGGTCTTAAATGTGGATAGAGAGGGTGCTAGTCGGATATTGAGGGGAAGGGCATTCCACAGGTGTTTGATAGGAAGCCAGGAGAAGGATTTCAGCAGCGGACACGCTGAGACAGACTTCGGAAATAGTAGAGTGATTCTGGCAGCCGCATTTAGGATAGATTGTAGGGGAGGCAGGAAGGCCAGACAGCAGGAGGTTACAGTAATCAAGACGGGAGAGAATGAGGGCCTGTGTCAGAGTTTTTGCAGTCGGCCAACAGAGGAAGGGGCGTATCTTTTGTAATATTACGAAAAAACAACAGTTTTTTGCTATTTTTTTAATGTGAGAAGAGAATGTGAGAGAGGAGTCGAGTGTGACCCCTAGGCAGCGTGCTTGGGCTACTGGGTGAATGATAGTACTTCCAACAGTAATGTGGAAGGAGGTAGTAGGGACAGGTTTAGGAGGAAGTATAAAGAGCTCTGTTTTTTGCCATGTTACGTTTATGTCGGTGGAGGGCCATCCAGGATGATATAACCGAGAGACATTCAGAAACTTTAGTCTGTACAGCAGGTGTAAGGTCAGGGGTAGAAAAGTAAATTTGTGTGTCATCAGCATAGAGGTGATATTTGAACCCAAGAAATGTGATTAGGTCACCTAGAGAGAGTGTGTACAGAGAAGAGACAGCCCCGGGGTATCCCCATAGAGAGCTAGATAGAGGAGGTGTTAGCAGAAGAGATGCTGAAAGTATGATGGGAGAGGTAAGAGGAGATCCAGTTTAGAGCTTTGTTACGAATACCAAGAGTATGGAGAATGTGAAGGAGAAGAGGGTGGTCCACAGTATCAAATGCTGCAGAGAGGTCGAGTAATATGAGCAGAGTGTAATGACCTCTGTCTTTGGCAGCATGGAGGTCATCAGTTATTTTAGTGAGAGCTGTTTCAGTGGAGTGAGCAGTGCGGAGAGAATAGGTGTTGCTAAAATGGAGCAAGCGAGAGAATACAAGACGTTCAAGGAGTTTAGAGGCAAAAGGCAGGAGGGAGACAGGTCGATAGTTAGAAAGACAGGTAGGGTCGTGCTTGATGTTTTTGAGTAATGGTATAACTGTTGCATGTTTGAAGGAAGAGGGTAAGGTACCAGAGTAGAGGGAGGAGTTAAAAATGTGTGTGAGTGTAGGGATTATAGTAGGAGCAAGAGGTTTTAGGAGATGGAAGGGAATGGGTTCAAGAGGGCAAGTGATAGAGGGAGAAGAGGAGATCTGCAACGACATATCCTCTGTGACAACTGATAAAGAGTCAAGGAAGGCAGGAGGAGAGTTAGGAAGAGGTGTAGGATGGGAGGGGGATACAGAGGGGATGGCCTGACGTATGGATTCCACCTTTTCCTTGAAATAGTCGGCAAAGTCCTAAGGTGAGATTGAGGAAGAAGAACAGGCAGCAGAGGGTGGTCTGAGTAGGGAGAAAAAGAAGAGTTGGCGTGGGTTAGACTTGTGCATGTTGAATAGTGAAGAAAAGTAGATTTGTTTAGGCTGAGAGAGGGCAGAATTGAAACAGGATTGAATACATTTGTAGTGAAGGAAGTCTGCGAGTGTGACCAGAGGCGTTCAGAGGAACGAGTGCAGGAACGCAGCATGCGTGTGTGGGAATTTAGCCAGGGTCTGGGGTTAGAAGGGCAGGAACAGCAGAGAGAAAGTGGGGCATGTAGATCAAGAGAGGAGGACAGGGCAGAGTTGTAGTTCCTGACCAGGTTGTCTGGAGCAGGGCTGAGAGAGGAGAGGGATGTGCGTAAAGTGGAATCAAAAGCTGGCAGGTTAATAGAGCGCAGGTCTCTGCAGAAACGAGGGATAGATGGAGATGGAGAAGCGAGAGAGAGAAATTGAGATGAGGTGATGGTCAGAGAGAGGAAAGGGGGAAATGGAGGAATCCGAGAGAGAAAAGTTTAGTGAAAACCAGGTCTAGGTAGTGGCCATCCTTGAGGGTGCTGGCTGCAGTCCACTGTTGAAGGCCAAAACAAGAGGTTAGAGAGAGAAAACGGGAGGCTCAAGGGAGAGAGGGATCATCAATATGGCAGTTGAAGTCCCCAAGGAGAAGAACAAGGGAGTCTGAGGAGAGAAAGAAAGAGAGCCAGGATTCAAAGAGAGAGAAAGGCAGAAGGGGGATTAGTAGAGGTAGGTGGGCGATAGATGACCGCCACGTGAACAGGGAGAAGAGAGAAGATCTGGACAGTGTGAGCCTCAAAGGAGGGAAAAGCAAGAGAGGGAGGAATAGGAAGGGTACGGTAACGACAGAGAGAGGAGAGGAGGAGCCCCACGCCTCCACCCCTGCCATCAGGGCACGGAGTGTGGGAGAAAGAAAGGCCACCAGGAGAGGGCAGCTTCCAGAGCAGAGTCAGACTGAGTGAGCCAGGTCTCAGTTATAGCAAATAGGAGCAGAGAGTGAGAGAGAAAGAAGTCATGCACAGAGAGGCACTTGTTAGAGAGGGAGCGAGCATTCCAAAGGGCACAGGAGAAAGGGAGAGAGGAGGGAGGGTGGCAGGGGATGGGTATGAGGTTAGAGGGGCTGACACCAGAAGGAGTAGAAGTTGTATGTGGAAGGCGAGGACGAGAGCATACAGAAATAAGACAGGGACCAGGTTTGGGAGAGATATCCCCAAAAACAAGGAGGAGAAGCATGGATTGAAAGAGAATGTGTGTGGATGATTTGTAGGGGTGTGTTTTAGTGCAGGGGATATTGCTGTGCAGTGTCAGAGGGCGCAGGTAAGAAAGGAGTTCATGTGAACTGAGAAGTGGCGAAGGAAGGACAGATGGAGATATATGAATAGAGATAGAGACATAATGAGAGTGGTAGAAAGAAGCACAGGCTGTATTTTGAAAAAAGTGAGGTCAAAGCAAATACAAACAGTAGTGGCGGCATATGGCAGCAATAGTTTAATGCTGAGATGTGTAGTCTGAGATAGATAATATCCTCCTATCCAGCGTAGTTCCAAATCCAGGATTCAGGGCCAGTAGGTGTTGTGTTGTCCACTTGTTCCACTCCTGTTGAACTCCCTTTTAAACTCCACACTGCTTGCTACTTTAAATATGAACATGAAGATAAAAGATGGAGCACCATCCAATCCACAAAAATCAAGATCATGATGAAGCGCCGTAGGTGTTAACCGCGCAGTTTGTTTCCCCCACTTCTTTAGGGGTTCACCTTTTTGCATGTTCAATAAAGTCTGCTTTATGAGGTAACCCCCTCTGGATCTTTAGTTTTGTGGATTGGATGGTGCTCCGTTTTTTTATCTGGATGTTCCTGTTTATCTTCATTCAACGGATGCACGTCCCAGGACCTTGAGAAAAGACTAATGACCACCATGCTTGTCGTTACCCCAATCAACGAGAGCCCTAGATGTAAATGAGGTTTTTGTGGTGTGACCGGATTTTCGGTACCCTCCAGCAAGTGTCTCCATTCTTGTAAGGCCATCTTTATGGCTAAGAGTTCTCGGTTGCCCATGTCGTAGTTTCATTCGGCTGGAGAGAATTTTTTGGAGAATAATGCACAAGGGTGTGACTTGGCTTTTGGATTTTTCCACTGCGATAGCACCGCTCCTATCTGACATCCGATTCGTCTACCTCTAGGGCAGGGGTAGGCAACCTGCGGCTCCCGAGCCGCATGCGGCTCTTTCAGCACCTACATGCGGCTTTCCTCCATCCGCAGGTTGCCGCTCCCCAGCTGCTGCCTCCCTCACTGTGCTGCACTGGCTGCGGGGGGGCCCGGCCGGCTTTGGTCAGGCCTCTTGTTGCTGCCGGGCATTTCCCCAACTGCTGATCTGCCTCCTACACTGTCCCACACTGGGCTTCTCTGTGACAACGTGCACCGGCATGAGCCCGGCGTGGGACAGTGCAGGAGTTAATGCTTATACTGTATATACCCTATTAGTGTGTGCACAGTATATGCATGTGTTTCTGGGGGTTTAATATTCATGCATGTGTTGCGGCTCTGTGAATATTTTGGACACAATTTGTTTTTAATAAAATGGCTCTTCCTTGAAAGGTTGAAGACCCCTGCTCTAGGGTGAGGGGTAAAGCAGGATCGGGGTGCACTTGAACTGGAGCCGAAGCGAAAGCTGTTTTTAGTCTGTCAAATGCCTCCGCCGCTTCAGCAGACCATTGATAAGGATCCGGATCTTTCTTGGTTAATGCGGTGATGGGCACCAAGACAGACAAAAAGTTTTGTCTAAATCGGCGGTAATAATTCGCAAATCCAAGAAACCACTGAACAGCTTTCAGACTGAGGGGACGGGGCCATCCCAGAACGGCTTTGACTTTGGCTGGATCCATGGCTAATCCAGTGGCCGAAATGATATACAGTATCCCAGAAATGAGGTACTGGAATGGTGGATGGTGGAATTGACATTTCTCCAGCTTTGAGAATAGATGTTCTCTCGCAGACGTTTTAGGACCTCCATCACATGGCCGGAATGTTCCTTTGTTGATTTTGATAAAATCAGGATGTCGTCCAGGTATGCGATGACATACTTGTCGAGGAGATCCCTAAATATCTCCTTAACAAAGTTCTGGAATACAGCCGGAGCATTACAGAGTCCGAATGGCATAACAAGATACTCGTAATACCCATCACGAGTATTAAAGGCCGTCTTCCACTTGTCGCCCTGACGAATTCTTACCAAATTGTAACCCCTCTTAAATCCAATTTGGTAAAAATAGAGGCTCCCTGTAAATGGTCAAAAAGTTCGGAAAAGAGTGGTAAGGGATACCGATTTTTTTTTTTTTTTTTTTTTTTACCGTGATTTTATTGAGTCCTTGTTAATTAATGCAAGACCGCAATGATCCATCCTTTTTCTTGACGAAGAAAAACCCTGCACCAGCAGGAGAGGCCGACTTTCGGATGAAATCCCTCTGTAGGTTTTCCAGAATGTAATCTTTCATGGCACGGTTCTTCGGACCCGGGTAAGAGGTCAATGGGACAGTCAAAAGGCTGATGTGGTGGCAACTCCTCAGACTGGGCCTTGCTGAATACATCCCGGAAGGTGGAGTAGATACTGGGTAGATTGGAATTTACCTCGGGCGGTAAAGAAATTCCAGACAGGGTTTGTGATGCTACTGAACATTTCTTCAGACAGCGAGGGCTACAATGGACGAGTCGGGACTCCGTCCAATCCACAAGGGGGTTATGAAGTTGCAGTCATGGCAATCCTAGAATGACGTCAGCAGTGGGAGAGTGGATAACGTCCAAAATAATCTCTTCTGTATGATCCTTACCCGCTTCCAACCGAAACAGTGCCATCGCTAAGGAAATTAATGCTGGCTGTAGCCTCTAATCCTACAGGGGATTCTTTCTGTACCAACGGGATTTGATGTCTCTCTGCAATACCCTGGTCGATGAAGTTGCCGCGTGACCCGGAGTCCAGAAAGGCCCTTGTCTTGACCACAAAGGATTTCCCGGTTAACTTGATAGAAGCACCCTACTAAGTAGGCAAGAAGGAGAAGGTTGTAATACTCCCAGTGTGACTCTCCCGGATCTCACTGGGATTTTGGGTTTCCCGATTTATTGTGACAAAGTAGAGCCTGATGTCCGCATATTGCAATACATACAGAGGCCAGAACTGCATCTGTGCTGGTTCTCACTCCCTGATAGGATGTTACCACCGAGCTGCATTGCCTCCTCTTTCTCCAGGAAATTGTCGGTAACGGGAGCTGCTGAAAGCGTATGAAAAGAACGTTTACCTCCTCTGCCCTAGGCCCTCTCGACTCTTCTCTCTTGTAGACGCTGATACATGCGGATGCATAGAGTGATGAGATTCTCTGAATCTGCAGGACGTTCCAGGTGGCAAGTTCGTCCTTGAGGTTTTCCGCAAGACCTTACCAGAATGCTGCTACTAGTGCTTCATCGTTCCATCCAGTATCTGCGGCGAGAGTCTGAAATTCAACTGCGTAGCGGGCCACCGTTCGACTGCCTTGGGATATATGCAGGAGAGAAGAGGAAGCCGTTACCTTACGTCCTGGAGTGTCAAAGACCCCTCTGAGTTCCCGAGTGAAGAGAGATAAGCTACTCGTGAGGTCCGGTCTTTGCTCCTAGATAGATGCCCACACAAGGGCGGCGTCAGTTAACAGAGACATGATATATGCGACTTTTGAACGCTGAAAGACAAAACGAGAAGGAATAAGTTCAAATTGAATAAACCATTGATTTAGAAACACACGACAGCCGAGGCGGCGTGGGTAGACCTCGGTTCTGGGACAGCCGCTTCATGGGGAGCAGGATTGAACCCTGCACGCAGTACCTGGTCTGCGATGGATTGTACCGCAGCCTGGATCTGATCCATGCATTTGTTATTCTGATCTAGGTACTGTTGTAGTTTGGCGAACACGTTGGCGTGGAGGGCCAGGACTCGACCCATCTCAGCAGGGTCCATGTTTGCAGGGCTGAGCAAACTGTAACGGGTGCTCGCCACAAACTGGACTGAACCGCGAGGCCGAGGTGTGGATATAGAAACACCGACCTGGAAACGCGAAGTTGTGTGCGGAATGCAGATTCGCAGTTGTGGGTACCCGGGTCTGGTTGGAGAAGAGAGGAACGTAAATAGCCTCGCCGTGGTCAGAGGTAGGAGAGGGTGTAGAAGGTTGGGGTCACAAGCCGTAGTCGAGGGCTGGAGAGAGGCGGTTGGTCATAGACAGGAGAAGGGTTCAGGTAGGAACCTGCAAGGCAAGGTACAGCAAAGCTAGGCAGAACAAGGCACAGCAACGCAAGGCAGGACAAGGCAAAACAGTGTGCTTGTGACCAGCACAACGTCACAAGTAAAGTAGTATTAGCCTCAGCCGATTTGCAGAGGCAACCGCTGAGCCTATAAAGGAGGAACAGCCAATAGCTGAAGAGCTGCACAGCAGAAGCTGATAATATAATCAGAGCCCGGATTCATTGCTGGGTGGGGTCTACACAGCAGGCACTGATGAGGAACCAGCAGCAGCAAGGTCTGGATCAAACTGGAGCAGAGCCTGCACCCGATCCTCACAGCAGTAGGGCCAGGTTTGGGAGGAAGTATGAGGAGCTCCATTTTTGACATGTTAAGTTTGAGTTGGCGGAGGGCCATCCAGGATGATATAGCTAAGAGACATTCAGAGATTTTGTTCTGAACAGCAGGTGTAAGGTCAGGTCGAAAAGTAAATTTGTGTCATCAGCGTAGTGGTGATATTTGACCCTTGAGATGTGATATGGTGTGATAAGGTCATCTAGAGAGAGTGCGTAAAGAGAAAAGATAAGAGCTCCCAGGACAGAGTCCTGGGGTACCCCGAGAGATCGATAAGAGGAGGAAGAGGCGTTGGCAAACGGGACACTGAAAGGACGATGGGAGAGGTAAAAGGAGATCCAGGCACAGGGCCAGATGGCTTTTCGAATTTATATTACAAGAAATATTTAAAAATACTAGCCCCCCATATGTTAAAGCTATTCAATGAAATCTTAGCAGGGGCCTCATTCCCAGCACAAATGCTCCAAGCCTCAATATCGGTGATCCATAAACCCGGTAAGGACCCGGCAGACTGCAAGAGCTACCGGCCCATTTCACTGATTAACTCGGACCTTAAAATATACTCGAAACTCATAGCCAACAGGGTGGGTAGCGTCCTTCCCGGGTTGATACACACGGATCAAGTAGGATTTATCGCAGGTAGACAAGCGGCAGATAACACCAGGAGAATTATAGATTTGATTGATCTGACCCAAAACAAAAAAATACATTCCATGGTGCTAAGTCTGGACGCTGAGAAAGCCTTCGATAGAATAGACTGGTCCTACCTTTCGGAAACATTGAGAGCATTTGGCTTTGAGGGACGCCTCCTGCAGGCCATCCTGGCGTTGTATAAAAATCCAACAGCAAGAGTGAGATATCAAGGCTTCCCCTCAGAACAGTTTGAAATCAAAAGCGAAACACGTCAAGGATGTCCGCTGTCGCCGTTACTGTTCGCCTTATGTATAGAGCCTCTGGCGGCACACATTAGACTTAACCCAGATATCTCTGGTATCCCAGTGGGAGACCAAATGCACAAAGCCGCGCTTTATGCGGACGATGTCATTCTCACAATAACCAAACCTCTCACATCTCTCCCAAATATATTCAACGTACTGGGCAAATTTAACCAAATTTCGGGATTTAAGATCAATCAGTCAAAATCAGAAGCCCTCAATATTAATTTACCAAAAGAAATCGAAAAACTGATTGACCTCAATTTTCAGTTTAAATGGCAACCCTCTGCGATCAAATATTTAGGGGTGTATCTCACAAGGGATTATAAAACTTTGTATAAAGCAAATTTCCCCAAGATCATAAAGACACTGGGAGAGGATCTCCGAACCTGGATGAAGGGGAACATCTCTTGGATTGGGAGGATACATAGTGTGAAAATGAATCTCCTCCCAAAGATGCTATATCTCTTCCAGAGTCTCCCTATCCCATTGGTACAGGCGGACATCCTCTCCCTCCAGTCAAAAATTATGAAATTTATTTGGAATGGGAAAAACCCACGAATTTCTAAAGGGATTTTAAAACGTCCCACGCTACGTGGAGGGTTAGCGGTGCCTTGCTTGCAGGCCTACTACAAAGCAGCCCAATTAGGGCAGATTTTCCAATGGCACACTGACCCAAGCCTTCGGAGATGGGTTGAGTTGGAAAAGAAATGTTGTGCACCAATTGAAATTCGAAATTTAATCTGGCTACCCAGAGAAAGGGTACGCAAGATGCACAACCCGCTACAGACCATGGTCAATTCGTTAAAAGTCTGGGAGGCCACGAAGCTTAAATGTAACCTGACAACCAAAGCGTCAGTAATGACGCCAATATTGGGCAACCCCGATTTCGCTCCGGGCCTGAATAGCAAAAATGTCTTAATCTGGACTCAGAAGGGATTCTCCCGCCTAAAAGATCTGGAGGGCAAAAGGACCATACAATCATTTGAGCAAATTAAATCCTCTAAGAATATCCCAAACAGCGAATTTTTTAGGTACCTCCAGATCAGAGATTTCTACAACAAAACGCCATTACGACCGGCACGAACAAATTTTGAGCAGCTGTGTTCTAGAGATACGGACACTAGGGGACTCACGTCTAGAATGTACAGGGAAGTGATCTGCCAGAAGTCGCCCAATGACAATAGACTGAGTTAGATGAGACAGTGGGAAATTGACCTAGGAGAGACTTTAGAGGACGATGACTGGGACAGAATTATCCAGGCGGCGGCAAAAAGCTCAATCTGCTCCACATTAAAGGAGAACGCATATAAAGTCCTAATGAGGTGGTACTACACTCCGACGCGCTTAGCGAAATTTGTAAAGGGCTACTCCCCTCTCTGCCCTAAACAGTGTGGGGAGGCAGCAGATCTCCGACATGTGCTGTGGTCTTGCACTAAGGTGGCCCCTATTTGGGAACAAATCAGAGATTGGATTCAGCGGATTCTCGATTTGGAGATCCCCCTCGACCCGTGGCTGTTCCTGCAGGGCAGACGGATCGAGGGTCTGTCAAATGCGTCACATAAATTGATCGCGCATTTTGCCCCTGCCACGAGGTGTGAGATCGCAGCATTATGGAAACAGCAGGAGGTACCAATTATCCCTAAGATCAAAAATAGAATTTGGTATGTCTGCCGGATGGAACAATTAACGAGTTTAGTTAATGACACCGGCACAAATTTCCTAAAAGTCTGGGATCCATGGTTGACCCAGGTAGACATCCCAGGAGTGGATGCCTCCTCAATTCTGCACTAATTAAAATAGGTGCGTTCTCCTTTATGGGCAGACAAGACAACACGACTTAGAGACGCACAGCTAGCAGACCCTTCGGTAGTCATAGAACTGGGAAAAACAATGATCAGGAGGAATCCCCGGAAAGACCTGTCCCGACTCAATCTCTCAGCAAGGGCCGACAATACTGAAAAGGAGTTACAGTATCTACACCCCTACCCCGGAGTCCGGCTACCCACTATCTCCCCCCTCACCTCCCCTCCCCCACCCCTACCCTCTCACCCTGTCCCCTTGTCATGTTCGTCTGGTCCTGTCTGTAAACCGTTAAGTCTGTTCGTCTCCTAGGTGTTACTATATATGACTGACAAATCTGGAAATGTAATAATGGGCTGTGGTACATTGGCTGTATCTGTATTTTCCAATAAAAAATTTGAAGTTTAAAAAAAAGGAGATCCAGGCAAAGATATAAAGTGCAGCCCTCCGCACTGCTCCACATGTAGACGTCTCAGCACTGGGTCCTACCGCCCCCCGTCTCCATGATGATGACATAGAAGAATAGTAGTATATTTTGACGCATTGCTCCATTTTCTGTTTGCGTCAAATGTAAGAAAGTGCTTGTTATGTTTGTGAACCACTGAAGTTTACGCCCATCAGACCTGGCAAGATTTTTTTTCCACTCAACTACAAGATAGAAAAGTGGCATTTGGAGACGAAGAGTTTGATGCACCTCACTATAATCTGTGGGACGTAATCCCCTTACTGACACTCCCCAAATCACAAGGCTTGGAGCAAAGACTTTGGTATGCGGGACGCAAAAAGCTGCAAGATGCCACGTTTGCTTAATACATTGCCCTCCATGTGCATTGAATTGCCACAAGCCAGTTAAACTCCCACGGTTTGCCGGACGGGGATAACATGCAGGGTAAACCGGAGCATCAAGCACCAAAATCCCCGTTACAGATCAGGTTGGAGATGCTTCTAGTTCTCAGTGTTTCACTTGTTTCAGAATACGCTGCCACATTGTACGTGTGAAGCACAGAAGAAGAAAGACATTAAGTGAACGGGCGGGGGTGGGGGGGGGAGGTGTTCTTATCATCACTGCACTGTCTTTGAAGTGGGAGAGCCCATTTCAAATCGCCGTGTCGCCTCCCTGCAGCTTTTTGGCAAATCGCTTTATCCCCCGTGTGTGTGTGTGTGTGTGTGTCCCTCCCGCCCGAGAAAAAAAACAGAAGGAAGTTTGTATACACTGCAGCGTGAGTGCGGTATTGGGCTAATTTTGTATTTGCATCTGGGGCAACCGGTTCAAGCTTTGTAATATTTTTCTGTTTTTAAGAGCTCAAAAACAATCTTAGTTTCATTGACAAAGAGGTTTGGAATGCCTGGCATCGTAAGAAAAAAAGTGTGCATGCGTACGTCAAAAAACAAACAAAAAGGTGATGATGTGATAATCGGGGGTTGATCAGAATACCGGGTTCGTTTGGATCGCCAGACTAAACACAGGAGTTTAACAAAACAGGTTTATTTAGCAAATACAGTGAACACCACACAACATAGATATATAGAGAGGTAACTTTCTGTGGGGAATCAGGAAGGTAGCCGGGGAGACTATGGGAGGTGTCCCTGGGATATTTCTGTCAAAGTCCTTTTGCCACCAGGCACTGAGATGGAGTATTGCCACTAGGGCCAAGTAAGTCAATGTTCCGTGAAAGCGGAAGTACCCAAAGGCCTGGAAACAAATGGGGAAGGAAATCAGCTCACGGCTGAAAAGGGTCAGAACAAGCGGTGACTTTCCCAGCCTCTGGGGAAGTGGGAAGAGCGTCTGTGTTCTCCGGCTGGAGAAAGTAAAGTCTTGCGTTGCTCCCGAGCGGGAAGCGGCTGGTTCTGTAGTCCGTGATAGAGTCAGCTAGCCAGGCACAAGGTAGGAGAGATGCAGCCTGGGTGCGGGTCTCACACAGGGTTCCTTGTCCTTAGGGTTGAACAGGTTTTCTCCGACCGAGGAAACTTCACTGTGTCCGGGAAGCAGGGTTCCTTGTCGACAAGCAGAGCCGCGCTCACAGCTTGCTTAGAGCAGGATGCAGACAGAGCACAACGGGCTCAGGACACTCCACAAGGATGTCTTCTCTCTACTCCTTTTGTATCTAAAGCACTGTCCCGCCTTAAAACTTTTCTCACTGACTGCCCCACACCTCTGGAATGTCCTTCCCCTCAATTCCTGACTAGCATCCTGTCCATCCACCTTTAAGACTGTCAATGTTCCAAATTGACAAACGGGGTTCAGTTGATAATAAGTAGTTTATTGTACAGTATCATCATACTCTTTCAAAAGTCTACAAGACTCTCTCTGCCAGGGAGTGTCCAGGCAGCAACCTTTATACATTTTTGATTCCTTTGTCTAAAACTGTTACTAGGCAGATTATACTAACCACTCCTTAATTCTTAAACCAATCATCTTACAGCTCATAATACCTGGTTAGAACTGGCCTCAAAATAGCTATGAATAGATAGATACCTGGTATACACTATCACAAGAATGTGGGCGTTACTTTAGGCACAGTCGTAAATCTACTTAGAAGCGAAATCTCCCATTCACACCAGACACATTCTTACTGACTTTACAAAATGGAAACTGAACATCACTTTCAATCCTTCTCCAGAGACCACCCCCCCAGTCCATTTCAATAATATATCAACAGTACAGTAGAGGCAACGCTTATTCTAACATTTGCCTTAAACTAGCCGGGTTACATTCAGGGTATGTGCTGGGTATGTTCTGGGCTAGTTTGAGGCACGTTTAAGGCATTTCTGCATTGACTAACGACCCATAGGATTAACACAGCAGGGATCCCTGGCAGTCCAATTCAGTTTGAATGGGACTGCCAGGGACCCCCGCTGTTAATCTGATAGGCCATTAATCAATGCAAAAATGCTGGGGCTAGTTTAAGGAAATGTATTCAGAATGTACCTGGGTGTACCTGGGTCTTTTGGGGAATTGCCACTGGTTTTTGTTAGAATAATCGCTGCCTCTACTGTATCTTCATTTCAGCAATATTATTTCGTCAAGACCCACCTTAAAACACACCTGCTTAACGAAGCATATGAGTAGCTCCGTGGCTGATACTATACATCTCATACATCGACCGTGGCCCCTTGCGGGTGCACTTACCAGAACACCCTACCTACATTGTAAGCTCTTTTCCCTAATGTTACTTTTATGTCTCAAGCGCTTATTCCCATTGTGTTATATTATTGTGTCACGTGTATTACAGCTGTGACGTGCTGTGTACATAGATGGCGCTATATAAATGAAGATATAGCTACATACATACACAAATCCACACAGGATCACACCGTCACAGTTGACAACCAACATTTTAAAGGAAACCTTGGGCAGAGTTTATCCCCAGAGGACCCGGCAACAAAGTGCATTCTTGGCTCCTCTGGCGAGAAAAGGGTTGAAGGGGAATCCAGAGCACCGTAAATAATACTAGATTGTATTACAGTGCACTCAAATCCTAATCATTAATGTGATCACACACTGCGATCCCAGCGTTTACTCCTACACGTACAGTGGCAAGCAGCAGGAGAAAATATATACTGAGTGTGTGTGTGTGTGTGTGTGTGTGTGTGTGTGTGTGTGTGTGTGTGTGTGTGTGTGTGTGTGTGTGTGTGTATATACACACATAACTTAACTAAGTGTATGGTGGGTACAAAAAGTGACAAAAACCCTCCACAGTAAAGCATATTCAAAAATTACTATCAATTTGTAGAAACACTTTAATGACCGTCACTTCATATATAAAACACAAGAATACGTAATCAAATTAGATTCACAAATAGGAAGCCCACTCCAAGTTACTCACTCATTTAAAAAAAATAAGAGTACAGAAACATGTAGGAAAACTCACCCATATAATGTGGAAGCAAATTGTTATTTTTTGTATTAAAAAAAAGAATTAAGGGTGTCATTTAATCTGGGAATTTTTGCTTTCACATTATATAGCAGAGTCACTTGTTTAAATGTGTGTACAGCAAGGATAAAGAACACTTATCAGCACAGTCCCGCCTCAGGTCCTTCAACCCTCCCTATCCCCAAGATCGCTTAGCATACACTGCAGCAAAGGATTCTGGGTAATGAGCACTCCCAGTGTGTCACTCTTTACTTCGTGTCCATTTTAACATGGACCCCTTTAAGCTTCTGCCTGCCGCATTACACAGTACAGCCTGGGTTAGAGAAGTGCAGAGCCAGTAAACCTACTCAGAGACAGCTTTTTCGACCTTTTGGGTCTTAGCCCGAGGGTGGCCTTGCAATGGGATGCTTGGTCAAGGCTGCAAACCAAGTTAGATTGCAATGAGCGAGGGACTTTGAGTGGAGCCTAACTCGCTACGGGTCATTGCATTTAATATGCAAGCTCTACGGGAATACGAGTGCGCAGAAGTCCCCTGTGGCAGGCAAGGGGTTAACTATTCCTGCTTAACCAACCCATCCACAAAATCCGCCGGCGTGGTATATCCCGTGGAACAAGTGCTTTTTGAAGTGAAGAAAGACACTTTTTCTTTTACATTTGCAAAGTTATTAAAATGTGTTAGACTGTGAACAACAAACATTCAAAGCGTCATTCCTGAGGGTGTCCCCTTCACAGCTAATTCAGTGCATGTTGCCGAGTGGAGATGGGGGTTTAACCCGCCCCACTGCCAGAGAGGCCAGAGACCTATTGTTTGCCCCCCTGTGGCAGTGAGGGGTATAACACGTGAGCGATAACAGCTGTAGGCAGGTTGAGCAGCATTCCAGTCTCTGGGCTCCCACATTCCTCTGGGGACCATGTGTGCTGTTCTTACCTCGGGGTCGTGAACTTGTCTCAATATTTGGCTCGTTCCCCTCTTTTGTTTTGTTTTTACACTTACTGTTTATTGAACGTTTTACAGCTTTAAGCAGCAAAACGTGATGTTATGTTTTTTTTTTTTTAAATAAATCCGTACTGTTGTGTTAGATAAAAAGTGACTGTTTTTTACTTTTTTTTTATTTATTCAACTCTCAATGCAATTTTTTACGAGTTTAAAGCATCTTTTGATTTCTATAGCAGGTCAGAGCAGTGCAGGATCTTTGTAACACTTCTATTTGGGATCATTTGTTGCCAATGTTTCCAGCAGTTTGAGCTGTAAACTATAACAATAGATAATGTAACTGGGTGTCGGGAGATTTTTTTTGTTGGGGGGCGTGGTGCTTACAGAGGCGTCACGCTCTTCCAGAAGGCATTTAAATTAAATGCCGGGGGACCGCGCGAGGCCTCTGTAAGTTCCCTTACCTTGACTCTCTGACGGCTTCAGGTGAAGCGGCGGCAAATGACGCTGTGAGGTCACTTGACGTCGCATGACCCGCGTTGCCATAGCGACGTGGTGTAAAATGACGCCACGGGGTCACGTGACGTCACGTGACCCCTGCAGCGTAATTTCATACTTGAGACAAGGTAAGGGGGCGAGCAGTGGTAGAGAGCAGGCCGGGGGGCGCAGGGCAAAAAGTTTGCACACCCCTGCCTTAGTAGTATAAGGATCCATAGTAGCTGCTGAGTTACACTGACTGAAGGATTGAATGAAACTGAAAGGCGGCCATTATGTTAGTCACACAATCAGGATTTTGACAGATTTATAACAGGAGCAGCAAACGATTGCCAGCTTAGGTACTGTAAGAATGTAGAATTATACATTGTCACACGCTTTCATATACAAATAAGAAAAAAGGGGCAGGAGCAGCATTGATGCTTAACATATAAAGTAAAAAATGCAGATGGGCAGAAGAGTCATATAAATAATAATGTGGACAAATTCAGCAGGGGGTGGCAGTGAGGGAGGGGGCTTCACTTATTTGCATTATCATTTGTTTGTAGTTCCCAGTGAGATACAGTCACAGTTAATCTATGTTGTGCATTTTTATATAGTACATTGTATTGTATCGTATGTCTTTATTTGTATAGCCCCATTAATGTACATAGCACTTCACAGCAGTAATACACGTGGTAATCATATAAATAACAAATAATATAAATAACACATCATGGGAATAAGAGCTTCAGACATAAAAGTAACATTTAGGAAAAGGAATCCCTGCCCTGAGGAGCTTACAATCTTATTGGTATGTAGGAGAAATGTACAGAGACAGTAGGAGGGCATTTTGGTAAGTGTGTGCAGGGGGGCCAAGTTTTATGTATCATGTGTCTAGTAATATCTACGGTGCTACTCATATGCTTCGTTATGCAGGTGTGTCTTAAGGTGTGTCTTAAAGGTGAAGAGAGGGTGCTAGTCGGGTATTGAGGGGAAGGGCATTCCAGAGGTGTGAGAAAGGTTTAAGGCGGTAGAGGGCTTTAGATACAAAGGGGGTAGAGAGAAGACATCCTTGAGCAGAACGCAAGAATCGGGATGGTGCATAGCGAGAAATTGGGGCTGAGATGTAAGGAGGAGCAGAAGAGTGTGAAGCTTTAAAAGTGAGGAGGAGAATTGCATGTGTGATACGGGATTTGATAGGAAGCCAGGAGAGTGATTTCAGCAGGGGAGACACTGAAACAGATTTAGGAAAGAGTATAGTGATTCTGGCAGCAGCATTTAGGATAGATTGTAGGGGAGACAGGTGAGAGGCAGGAATTGCCGGACATCAGGAGGTTACAGTAGTCGAGACGGGAGAGAATGAGGGTCTGAGTCAGAGTTTTAGAAGTCGAGTAACAGAGGAAAAGGCGAATCTTTGTAATATTGCGGAGGAAAAAGCGACAGGTTTTAGAGACGTTTGGAATATGAGAGGAGAATGTGAGAGAGGAGTCGAGTGTGACCCCTAGGCAGCGTGCTTGGGCTACTGGGTGAATGATGGTACTTCCAACAGTAATGTGGAAGGAGGTAGTAGGGCCAGGTTTGGGAGGAAGTATAAGGAGCTCTGTTTTTGTCATGTTAAGTTTAAGTCGGCGGAGGGCCATCAAGGATGATATTGCAGCGAGGCATTCTGAAACTTTGGTCTGTACAGCAGGTGTAAGGTCAGGGGTCGAAAAGTAAATTTGTGTGTCGTCAGCATGGAGGTGATATTTAAACCCAAGGGATGTGATTAGGTCACCTAGAGAAAGTGTGTACAGAGAGAAGAGATCCCAGGCCAGAACCCTGTGGCACCCCCACAGAGAGATCTATGGAGGAGGAGAAGGTGTTAGCAGAAGAGACACTGAAAGTACGATGGGAGAGGTAGGATGAGATCCAGGATAGAGCTTTGTTATGATTACCAAGATTATGGAGAATGTGGAGGAGAAGAGGGTGGTCCACGGTGTCAAATGCTGCAGAGAGGTAAAGTAATATGAGCAGAGTGTAATGACCTCTGTCTTTGGCAGCATGGAAGTCATTAGTTATTTTAGTGAGAGCTGTTTCAGTGGAGTGAACAGTGTGGAAGCCAGATTGTAGAGGGTCTAGGAGAGAATGGGTGTTGAGAAAGTGGAGCAAGCGAGAGAATACAAGACGTTCAAGGAGTTTGGAGGCAAAAGGCAGGAGGGAGACAGGCCGATAGTTAGAAAGACAGGTAGAGTCAAGCTTGCTGTTTTTGAGTAATGGTATAACGGTTGCATATTTGAAGGAGGAGGGAAAGGTACCAGAACAGAGGGAGGAGTTAAAAATGTGTGTGAGCATAGGGATTATAGTAGGAGCAAGATGTTTTAGGAGATGGGAGGGAATGAGGTCAAAAGGGCAAGTGGTAGAGGGAGAATAGGAGATCAGTAGGGATACATCCTCCTCTGTGACAGCGGAAAAAGAGTCAAGGAAGGCAGGAGAGTTAGGAAGCCGTGTAGGATGGGAGGAGGAAACAGATGGGGATGTTCTGATGAATGGATTACACCTTTTCCTTGAAATGGTCAGCAAAGTCCTGAGGTGAAATGGAGGAAGAAGAGGCAGCTGGGGGTGGTTTGAGTAGAGAGTCAAAGATAGAGAAGAGTCGGCGTGGGTTAGACTTGTGTGTGTTGATTAGTGAAGTAACGTAGGTTTGTTTAGCATGCGAGAGGGCAGAGTTGAAACAGGACAGCATAAACTTGTAGTGAAGGAAGTCTGCGAGAGTGTGAGATTTCCTCCAGAGGCGTTCAGAGGAACAAGTGGAGGAACGCAGAATGCGCGTGTGGGAATTTAGCCTGGGTCTGGGGTTAGAAGGGCGAGGGCGGCAGAGAGAAAGCGGGGCATGTATATCAAGAGAGGAGGATAAGGCAGAGTTGTAGTTCCTGACCAGGTTGTCAGGGTCTGTAGCAGAACTGAGAGAGGAGAGGGAGGAGCGTAAAGTGGAATCAAAGGCTGGTAGGTTAATAGAGCGCAGGTTTCTGCAGAAGCGAGGGGGAGATGGAGAAAGGGAGAAACGAGAGAGAGAAAATGAGATGAGGTGATGGTCAGAGAGAGGAAAGGGGGAAATGGAGAAATCGGAGAGAGAGAAGTTTTTAGTGAAAACCAGGTCTAGGTAGTGACCATCCTTGTGGGTACTGGCTGCAGTCCACTGTTGAAGGCCAAAAGAAGAGGTTAGAGAGAGAAAGCGAGAAGCCCAGGGGAGAGAGGGGTCATCAATGTGGCAGTTGAAGTCCCCAAGGAGAAGAACAGGGGCGTCTGAGGAGAGAAAGAAAGAGAGCTAGGATTCAAAGTGAGAGAGAAAGGCAGAAGGGGGATGAGTAGAGGTAGGTGGGCGATAGATGACCGCCACATGGACAAAAAGAGGAGAGAAGATCTGGACAGTGTGAACATCAAAGGACGGAAAAGCAAGCGAGGGAGGAATAGGAAGGGTTCGGTAATGGAAGAGAGAGGAGAGCAGGAGCCCCACGCCTCCACCCCTGCCATCAGGGCGCGGAGTGTGGGAGAAAGAAAGGCCACCATAGGAGAGGGCAGCTTGCAGAGCAGAGTCAGACTGAGTGAGCCAGGGCTAAGTTATAGAAAATAGGAGCAGAGAGTGAGAGAGAAAGAAGTCATGCACAGAGAGGCACTTGTTAGAAAGGGAGCGAGCATTCCAAAGGGCACAGGAGAAATGGAGAGAGGAGGGAGGGTGGCAGGGGATGGGTATGAGGTTGAAGGGAATGACACCAGAGGGAGTAGAAGTTGCATTTGACAGGCAAGGGCAAGTAGAAATAAGGCAGGGACCAGGATTGAGAGAGATATCCCCAGAAGCAAGGAGGAGAAGCATGGAAAGAAAGAGAATGTGTGAGGATGATTTGTTGGGGTGTATTTGAGTGCAGGGGGAATAGCTGTGTGGTGTCAGAGGGCGCAGGTAGGAAAGGAGTTCCTTTGAAATAAAGGAGGCTGAAACAATGGGTCCCTGTCGGCAGCCTTTTGGCAAGGTCTATCTGACTCCCTTAAGGATGAACTGGCCGCTCAAGAGCGCCCTGCTGATCTGGAGGGACTCATCGCTGGTTGCATTAGAGTGGACCAACGTTTTCAGGAGAGGAAAGCCGAATGTTCTCTCTCAGCCGCTCCCGGCCAGATCCGCGGCTTCTCATTTTTCTCCTACAGATCCGCTGCCTCCTGATGATCCGGAACCCATGCAGCTGGGAGAAGCAGCGCAGATGTACCAATGGACCCTGTCACTATTGTGGTCACTCCGGCCACCAAGTCCTTCTCTGCCCGCTCAAACAGAGAAACGCCAGCGCTCAATGAGGTATCGGGGGAATCTCATTGGGCACTATCTCTTCTTCCCCTACTTCTCAAAAGGTCCACCCTACTCGGATCATGCTCCCTATCTCCCTCAAAGGGGCCGATTTCCAGGTTACGACCTCTGCCTTTATTGATTCCGGTGGCAACTTTATTGACCATAGTTTCGCACGTAAAAAGTCTATTCCTCTCATTCGTAAAGCTGTGCCCGTCAGATTAGAGGCCGATCGATGGTCGCCCGCTTCAACCGGCTTCCATTTCCTTAGAGACCAGTAAAATTACCATCCATACACCATCCGTTAAGGTAATTTTAGGACTGCCATGGTTACAACAACAACTTGACTGGACTGATAAAGAACCCATACAGTGGAGTCCCTGTGGCGCCAAGACCTGTGTAACCTCTACTCAACAAATTTGCGGTCTAATTACACCCAAGAGTGGCCTGCCCGAGATCTACGCTGAATTCAAGGATGTGTTCGACAAGGTACGATCCGAAGTTCTTCCCCATTACTGTAAGGAATCCACACCTCAGTTTACTGCTTACCTTGCCTCACAGACCTGTGCAGTCCTGGAACACTCCCTCTGGTATCTACTGCTGCTGTGCAAGCTATCACTGCAACCTAGTCTTGTACTCACTCATTGGAGCAGTGCCTTCACACCCTCCTCCGGGGATTGGCCCGTTGGCCTTTAAGTAATGCATCCCCACAATGCTTCTCGACCAAGCATAGTCCTTCCTGGATGTCACTGAGTGTTCTGCCACAAGCCCCTGGCTTGTTATCTTGTTACTACTGTTTTGTCCTAGTTCCTGTCTCCTGTGCTGAAGCGGAGTACTCTCCTTGTTTGACTTCAGCTCCCTGTTTCCTGAGACCGGCTGCTAGTCTCACGCAGCGGTCAGTTCCTGTCTCCTGTGCTGAAGCGGAGTACTCTCCTTGTTGACTTCAGCTCCTTGTTTCCTGAGACCGGCTTCTAGTGTCACGTAGCGGTCTGTTCCTGTCTCCTGTGCTGATGCGGAGGTTTCCCCAGTGTTGTCTTCAGCTCCCTGGTTCCTGGGGCCTGCTGCTCATTCTCTATTGCAGAGGCCGTGTCCTGGTTCCTGCGCTGAAGCGGAGGATTCTCCAGCCCGCTCAGGACTCTTGCGCTGAAGCACTGATCTACCACTGCTGCCAGGTGGTGTGCCCACTCCGGTCTACCTATCACTTCCTGAGACCAGTACCATGGGCCATGGTCGCCGCACGCGCAGAGTCCACTCCCGCGCTCACGCTCCTAAGCTGAAGCGGGGAACTCCTGACTACCTGTTGCCGAACTCCTGCTTGAACAACGTTTACCCTGATGTCTCCAGTCCTGACCCTGGCTTGTCCACTGACGATGCTGCCTTCTCCAGTCCTGATCCTGCTACGTACGACTACGAACTGCGCAATCCGGATCAGCCTGCGCGGTCTAAGGTCGGTGCTTTTACAACCCCACCTCAGCCACGCGGTCCGACCCAGGTTTGTGGCGAGCACTACCGTGACACTCATCCCCCTTTCGACTGTCCTATTGATCTCTTGCCTGGTTCTGTTTTATCCAGAGGTAAATCTTACCCCTTGTCGCTTCCTGAAACTAAAGCCATGTTGGAATATATCCAAAGAATATGAAAAGAAAGGTTTCATTCGTAATTCCTCGTCCCCAGCCGGAGCCGGGTTCTTCTTCATTAAGAAGATAGACGGTTCTCTTCACCCTTGTATTGACTATAGAGGGCTAAATAAAATCACCTTAAAGAATTGCTGCCCGCTCCCCCTTGTCTCCGAACTTTTTGATCGCCTCTCAAGGAGCTAGATCTGCGTGGTGCATATAATCTGGTACGGATAAAGCAGGGAGACGAGTGGAAGACGGCCTTCAAAACCCGAGACGGTCATTACGAGTATTTAGCCATGCCCTTTGGTCTATGTAATGCCCTGGCTGTTTTTCAAGAATTTGTGAATGAGATATTCCGGGATCTCCTGAACCTCTTTGTCCTCGTCTACCTTGACGGCATTCTAATGGCATTCTAATCTTCTCTAAGTCCCTTCCTGAACATATCAAGCACACTAAACTGGTCTTATCCCGTCTTCGTGAAAATCACCTTTACGCCAAATTAGAGAAATGCCAGTTCCACCAGACGTCCACAACATTTTTAAGGATACATTATCTCGGACTCTGATTTTGATATGGATCCTGCCAAGCTTAAGGCAGTTCTGGACTGGCCACAACCCACTTCTCTCAAAGCAGTCCAGCGTTTCTTAGGATTCGCGAACTACTATCGTAGATTCATTTGAGACTTTTTTACCACGGTAGCCCCGATCACAGCCTTAACCAAAAAAAGGGCAGATGCCGCTTCCTGGCCACCCGCAGCGGTCCAGGCTTTTGATCTTCTCAAGTAGAACTTTCGTCTCCGCACCCATCCTAATTCATCCTGACCCCAAACTACCTTTCACCTTGGAGGTTGATGCATCCGATGTAGGGGCCGGCGCTATATTATCTCAGAGACAGTCACCACAGACCAAGCTACATCCTTGTGCATTTTTTTTCCAAAAAGATTTGTCAGCAGAACAGAACTATGACGTCGGTAATCGGGAGTTATAAGCTATTAAACTCGCTCTTCAGGAATGGAGGCACCTCCTGGGAGGTACAGAACATCCAATCACCATCCTCACAGACCATAAAAACTTGCTGTATATTGAGAACGCCCGTTGTCATGGAACAGAAATACCCATGTCTGCCTTCTCTGTTTCAGCCCCCCTTCCCTTGGCAGTTCTGCCTGCTAGCTGTATTTGGATGTTACTTTCCTTACAGTTTTACTCCCAGTGCAGATGGAATGGATACATTATGTAGCCCTTTTTCCTTCCAGTCTGTCACTGGCAACATCTCCAGTCCTCCAGTTAATGGGCTTTCCCATTTCCCCCCCCTGTCCTTGCTGACAGTTAGTGCATTCTCACTTCACTTTTAGTGTGACCCTTGCCCCTCACTTCCCTTTCCACCTTCACCACCGGCTGAGTGAGTACCCTGCTGTAACTGCTCTAGTGGCAGGATTACCCTTTTCACCTGTCCTTAACTACAAAGCACCCACAGAGAGACATTATCCAAACACCAACATCTCTACACAAGTGCCTGTCTTTTATGCTGCTTTCCCCAAATAAAGTAAAGAAAAGATACAGAACATGTTGTGCTTTGAAAAGAGGGCCGAGTTGAAACTATCTGGGCTAATCATCTTACACATGACCCTGGCCTCCAGAATACCCGTCGTCTTGGAGCTCGTCAGGCTCGCTGGTCACTGTTTTTTTTTCCACGATTTAACTACATTATCTCTTTTATTCCGGGGTCAAAGAATTTGAAAGCGGACGCCTTATCTCGCCAGTTCACAGCCGAAGACAAAACAGAGGGCCGATCCGAAACTATCCTCCCATCTAAGTACGTCCTGTCAGCCAACTCTTTCAACGTTCTGGATGACATTCTGGCTAAACAATCTCATATTCCGGAAAGGTCTAGAGGTCCTGGGCGGTTGTTTGTATGCGGCACCACGTTTTCCCAAGAAAAATTGGGAATGGAGCCATTCATCTAAATCAGCCGGTCATCCCGGTACCCGAAGAACTGCCGATCTCATTAAACGAACTTTTTGGTGGCCTACTATGCAAAAAGACACTGAACTATTTGTCAGTCTTGTTTCACATGCGCTCGCAACAAGAGCTCCCGCAACAAACCACCTGGACTCTTACGCCTCCGCCCATACCAGACCGCCCTTGGAGTCACTTGTCCATGGACTTTATTGTTGAATGACCTCCCTGTAAGGGAATGAACACCATCCTCGTTGTAGTTGATCATTTTCTAACAATCTCATTTCATCCCTTTAAAAGGCCTTCCCAACTCGGCCACACGAGCAGATATTTTTACCAAAGAAATCTTTCGCGTCCATGGATTACCCTTGAACATAATCTCCTGTCGAGGTTTCCCAATGCAGGGGTTAATGTGGCGCTGTGTGTGGGCAGCAGGCACTGCAGGGGTTAATGTGGCGCTGTATGTGGGCAGCAGGCACTGCAGGGGTTAATGTGGTGCTGTATGTGGGCAGCAGGCACTGCAGGGGTTAATGTGGCGGTGTATGTGGGCAGCAGGCACTGCAGGGGTTAATGTGGCGGTGTATGTGGGCAGCAGGCACTGCAGGGGTTAATGTGGCGCTGTATGTGGGCAGCAGGCACTGCAGGGATAATGTGGCGCTGGATGTGGGCAGCAGGCACTGCAGGGGTTAATGTGGCGCTGGATGTGGCAGCAGGCACTGCAGGGGTTAATGATGTGCATAAGAGAGCAAGGGTCGTCAGGACTGTGGTGATGGTCACTCATATCTCCGAGGGTCCAGGGAGACTCCAACAGACCATTGGGTGATCATCAGGGGTGAAGAGAGAGAAAGAGGGGGGTGAAGAGAGAGAAGAGGGGGGGAAGAGAGAGAGAAGGGGGGGGGAAGAAGAGGAGGGGAAGAGACAGAAGAGGGGGGAGAGAGAAATAAGAGGGGGGAAAGAAGAGGGGGATAAGAAGAGAGGGGAGCAGATGGGGAAGAGGGTGGAAAACGGGTGGGGAGGGGGAGAAGAGGGGGGTGAGAAGAGGGGGAGGGGGGTGAGAAGAGGGGGAGGGGGGTGAGAAGAGGGGGAGAGGGGGAAGAAAAGGAGGGGTAAGAGAGAGAGAAGAGGGGGAGAAGAGAGATGAGGGGGGGAAGAGACAGAAGAGGGGGGAAGAGAGACGGAAGAGTGGGGAAGAGAGAGAGAAGAGGGAAGAAGAGGGGAGGGGAGAGAGAGAAGAGGGGGGAATAAAAGGGGGGCAGAAGAAAGGGGGGAAGAGGGTCAAAAGAGGGGGAGAGAGGAGGGAGGGGGAGAAGAAGAGGGTGGGGAGAAGAGGGGGAGAAGGAGAGGGAAAAGGGGGGAGAAGAGGGTGGGGAGAAGAGGGTGGGGAGAAGAGAAGAGGAGTGGGAAGAAGGGGATGAGTGAGAGAGAAGAGGGGGGAAGCGAGAGAGAAGAGGGGGGAAGGGGAACCGAGAGAGAAGAGGGGGGAAGAAGGGGAGGGAAAAGGGAGGGGGGAGAAGGGGAAGAAAAGGGGGGGAGGAAGAGGGAGGAAAAAAGGGGGGGATAGGAAGAGGAGGAGAGAGAGAAGAGGGGAGTGGGGAGGGGGAAGGGAGGGGGGCAAGGGGGAGGGGAAGGGAGTGAGGGCAAGGGGGAGGAGGAGGGGGAGCGGGGTTGGGGGGAAGGAGGGAGGAAAGAGGGGGGGGAGGGAGGAGAGGGGGAAGGGAGGAGAAGGGGGGGGAGGGAGAAGAGAGGGGAAAGGGAGGAGAGGGGGTAGGGGGAGGGAGAGAGGGGAAAGGAGGAAAAAGGGGGGGAGGAGGAGAGAGGGGGAGGGAGGAGAGAGGGGGGAGTGAGGAGAGCGGGAGGAGAGAGGGGGAGGGAGAGAGGAGGAGGGGAGAGAGGAGGAGGGGAGAGAGAGGAGGAGATGAGGGGGGAGAGAGAGGAGGAAAAGGGAGAGAGAGGAGGAGGGGGGAGAGAGAGGAGGAGGGGGGGAGAGAGAGGAGGAGGGGGAGAGAGAGGAGGAGGGGGGGAGAGAGAGGAGGGGGGAGAGAGAGGAGGGGGGGAGAGAGAGGAGGGGGGGAGAGAGAGGAGGGGGGAGAGAGGGGGGGAGAGAGAGGAGGAGGGGGGGAGAGAGGAGGAGGGGGGGAGAGAGAGGAGGAGGAGGGGGGAGAGAGGAGGAGGGGGAGAGAGAGGAGGAGGGGGGGAGAGAGAGGAGGAGGGGGGAGAGAGAGGAGGAGGGGGAGAGAGAGAGGAGGAGGAGGGGAGAGAGAGGAGGGGGAGAGAGAGGAGGGGGAGAGAGAGGAGGAGGAGGGGGAGGGAGGAGGGGGAGAGAGAGAGGAGGAGGGGGGGGAAAGAGAGAGGAGGAGGGGAGGAGAGAGGGGAAAGGAGGAAAGAGGGGGGAGGAGGAGAGAGGGGGAGGGAGGAGAGGGGGGGGAGTGAGGAGAGAGGGGGGGAGTGAGGAGAGAGGGGGGAGTGAGGAGAGAGGGAGGAGAGAGGGGGGAGGGAGGAGAGAGGAGGAGGGGAGAGAGGAGATGAGGGGGGGGGGGAGAGAGAGGAGGAAAAGGGAGAGAGAGGAGGAGGGGGGGAGAGAGAGGAGGAGGGGGGAGAGAGAGGAGGGGGGAGAGAGAGGAGGGGGGAGAGAGAGGAGGGGGGGGAGAGAGAGGAGGAGGAGGGGGGAGAGAGAGGAGGAGAGGGGGGAGAGAGAGGAGGAGGAGGGGGAGAGAGAGAGGAGGAGGAGGGGGGAGAGAGGAGGGGGGGAGGAGAAAAGGGGGGGGAGGGGGGGGGAGAGAGAGGGAGGGGGGGGAGAGAAGGAGGGGGGTGGGTGAGAAGGAGGGGGGTGGGTGAGAAGGAGGGGGGGAAGAGAGAGGAGGGGGGAGAGTGAGGAGGGGAGGGGAGAGAGAGGTGGGGGGGAGAGAGAGGAGGGGGGGAGAGTGAGAGGAGGGGGGAGAGTGAGGAGGGGGGGAGAGGAGGGGGGGAGTGAGGAGGGGGGGAGGGAGGAAGGGGGGAGAGAGTAGGGGGGGGTGAGAGGAGGGGGGGGAGGGAGGAGGGGGAGAGAGTGAGGAGGGGGGGGAGTGAGTGGAGGGGGGAGGTGAGAGGCGGGGGAGGAGAGAGGAGGGGGGGAAGAGAGGAGGGGGGGAGAGAGAGAGGAGGGGGGGAGAGAAGAGGAGGGGGGAGAGAGAGGAGGGGGGGAGAGAGGAGGGGGGGGAGAGTGGAGGGGGGGAGAGAGAGGAGGGGGGAGAGTGGGAGGGGGTGGAGTGAGAGGTGTGGAGGGGGGGGAGAGTAGAGGAGTGGGGGGAGAGGGGGGGGGAGAGAGAGGGGGAGAGAGGAGGGGGGAGAGGGAGGGGGTGGAGGGGGGGGGAGGTGGGGGGGGGGGGAGAGAGAGGAGGGGGTGTAGAGGTGGGGGGGGAGTGGAGGGGGGTGTGGAGGGGGGTAGAGAGGGGGGGAGAGGAGAGGGGGGGGGGAGAGGAGGGGGGGTGTGGGGGGAGGGGGGGGGAGGGGGAGAGGGAGAGAGGTGAGGGGGGGAGAGGAGGGGGGGCGAGGAGAGGTGAGGGGGGGGAGAGGAGGGGGGAGAGGAGGGAGAGGGGGGGGAGGGGGGAGAGGAGGGGGAGAAAGGAGGAGGGGGGGGTAGAGGAGGGGGGGGAGAGGGGGGGGGAGAGAGGAGGGGGAGGGAGGAGGGGGGGGAGGAGGGGAAGGGGGGGGGAGAGAGGAGGGGGGGGGAGAGAGGAGGGGGGGAAGAGGAGGAGGGGGGGGGAGGAGGAGGGGGGGAGGAGGAGGGGGGGGGGAGAGGAGGGGGGGGGGAGAGGAGGGGGGGGGAGAGAGGGGGGGGGGGAAGAGTCAGCAAGAGAGTGGGAGAGAGCAGGTCTGTAATTTAGAAGTCAGTAGAAGTTGAGATTTGCACCTGGTAGAGGAACATTATACAGAGGACATTATACAGAGGGATATTATACAGAGGGACATTATATAGAGGGACATTATACAGAGGGACATTATATAGAGAGACATTATACAGAGGGACACTATACAGAGAGACATTATACAGAGGGACACTATACAGAGGAACATTATACAGAGAGACATTTTAGTCCTTGTCATGAGGGGATTAAAAAGAGAAAGAGGAATAAAAAGACTGCTAGAAAGTTACAGAGAGGGGGAGAGAGGAAGCAGCCAGCTAGAGAGAGGCGGGGAGAGCAGCAGGGAAGGGGAGACTGCAATCAGGTGTCCACAGAACAGAGAGAGAGAGCAGACTAATACAGAGAGTGCAGACTAATACAGAGAGTGCAGACTAATACACACAGAAGAGAGAGAGCAGACTAATACAGAGAGTGCAGACTAATACAGAGAATGCAGACTAATACACACAGTGCAGACTAATACACACAGAGAGAGAGCAGACTAATACAGAGAGAAGAGAGTGAGAATATACAGACTATTACAGAGAGAGGCGTATACAGAGGACATTATTCAGAGGGACACTATACAGAGAGGGGAGATCCCGCCGGACACAGCGAGAACAGAGGAGACTATCAGGGAAACAGACGGAACCGCCTCTCCCCGCTGGACCCGGACACAGAGCCTCAACCAGGCGGCACCGGGAGGTGAGTGCGGGGGGGAGAGCAGGGAGGTGAGTGCGGGGGGGGTTAGTGCGGGGGGAGGTGAGTGCGGGGGGGTTAGTGCGGGGGGAGGTGAGTGCGGGGGGGGAGAGCTGGGAGGTGAGTGCGGGGGGGGGGGGAGAGCAGGGAGGTGAGTGCGGGGGGGGAGAGCAGGGAGGTGAGTGCGGGGGGGGAGAGCAGGGAGGGTGAGTGCGGGGGGTAGAGCGGTGCGGGGGAGAGCAGGGAGGTGAGTGCGGGGGGGGGAGAGCGGTGAGGGGGGTTCAGGGGCAGAGCGGGGGGGGGGGTGAAACTGTTGGAGTTTGGTTTGTTGGGAATACAGTGTGTGTGTGTGTGTGTGTGTGTGTGTGTGTGTGTGTGTGTGTGTGTGTGTGTGTGTGTGTGTGTGTGTGTGTGTGTGTGTCATGGTGATATTTTATAGTCTCCTTTACTAGAGCAGCTTTATAGCAATTGTGTATCTTTCTCAGTGCTCATGTCACGTGTGGGTGTGTGTATATACTATAATAATATATATCACACACACTCCCAAGCTTTGCTTTCAGTGAATACGTTTCACAAAGCAGGAATCCGAGCTCCTCTTGATGAAAATACAGTGTGTTTTTGCAGGTGAATCATGTGTGTTTTTTTCCTCATGAGTGTGCTGGATTCCTGTTTTGGCACACGCACACGCACAGCTCTCCGTGTGCTCGGATTATAATGTGTTCTGGGCTAATCACAGTTTCCATGTTTCTGGGAGTTGTCTGTACAGGACTCGGCGTGTCTGATACACCCAGCTATTTCTTCCCTTCGTATAACCTGATGCTCTGCTCTGGCGTGTACCACTCGAGAGACAGCCAGCGCGTCGCATATACACCCCGAGAGACAGCTTGGGCGTCACATATACACCCGAGAGACAGCCTGGGCGTCACATATACACCCGAGAGACAGCCTGGGCGTCACATATACACCCGAGAGACAGCCAGCGCGTCACATATACACCCGAGGGACAGCGTGTCACATATACACCCGAGGGACAGCCTGCGCGTCACATATACACCCGAGGGACAGCCTGCGCGTCACATATACACCCGAGGGACAGCCTGCGCGTCACATATACACCCGAGGGACAGCCTGCACGTCACATATACACCCGAGGGACAGCCTGCGCGTCACATATACACCCGAGGGACAGCCTGCGCGTCACATATACACCCGAGGGAGAGCCTGCGCGTCACATATACACCCGAGGGACAGCCTGCGCGTCACATATACATCCGAGGGACAGCCAGCATGTCACATAAACACCCGAGGGACAGCGTGTCACATATATTATTATACTAGACGTATATAATGCGCCCCTATTGTATAAATCAGTTTGTAACCCCTTCATTGTCAGAGAGGCCAGGAAAGTGCAAAGTCCACAGCAAGAGAGACATTAAACTGTTTATACAACAGATTTCTATCTTTACAAAATACACCTTTTATTTCCCAGACTTTGTGAAGTTTGCTCTCTTTTCTTGGATTGTCAATAGAATGTTCAGCGCTCCATGGTGCAAGGGGTTAAGTTGTGGGTTGGGGCTCCCTAATATATTCTTGTGCCGCCTGCCATTGGAGAGAGAGAGGTGTGTTCAGCCCTGTGTGGTTATCACGCTAAGACATCCCCCCTCCTCTTCCCCCCCCCCCCCACTTCTCTCTCTCTCCCCCCTTTCCATATCGTCCCCTGAACAAAGCTGGTCCTGTCCAGAGTAACACTGAGATGTTTTAACCAAGTGAGCAGGGAATGGCCTCGGCGAGGCCTGCGGACGCTTTGGCTTCCTTTAGGCGTTACATAGATTAATTCCTTACATTGCTGACACTGCTGCTACTTGGATCAGTCCCCCTGCTCTGTGCAAAAACACACTGACATTTTCCAACCCAGTTGGTTGCCAAGCAGACTAAGGACTTGTGGAGCTGTGCCCGCCGCCACCCTGCCTGCATCCTTCTCTCTGCGTTACCCCAGGCAAGGAGCTGTGCCCCGCCGCCACCCTGCCTGCCTGCATCCTTCTCTCTGCGTTACCCAGGCAAGGAGCTGTGCCCGCCGCCACCCTGCCTGCCTGCATCCTCCTCTGTGCGTTACCCAGGTAAGGAGCTGTGCTGTCACACTCCCTGCCTGCATCCTTCTCTCTGCGTTACCCAGGTAAGGAGCTGTGCTGCCACACTCCCTGCCTGCATCCTTCTCTCTGCGTTACCCAGGTAAGGCGCTGTGCTGCCACACTCCCTGCCTGCCTGCATCCTTGTCTCTGCGTTACCCAGGCAAGGAGCTGTGCTGTCACACTCCCTGCCTGCATCCTTCTCTCTGCGTTACCCAGGTAAGGCGCTGTGCTATCACACTCCCTGCCTGCCTGCATCCTTCTCTCTGCGTTACCCAGGTAAGGCGCTGTGCTGCCACACTCCCTGCCTGCCTGCATCCTTCTCTCTGCGTTACCCAGGTAAGGAGCTGTGCTGCCACACTCCCTGCCTGCCTGCATCCTTCTCTCTACGTTACCCAGGTAAGGCGCTGTGCTATCACACTCCCTGCCTGCCTGCATCCTTCTCTCTGCGTTACCCAGGTAAGGCGCTGTGCTGCCACACTCCCTGCCTGCCTGA
>NC_134494.1:40672678-40737308 GCF_040206685.1 Ascaphus truei
GGGGGCGTCAAAGGGAGGGGGGGGGGGCGTCAAAGGGAGGGGGGGGGGGCGTCAAAGGGAGGGGGGGGGCGTCAAAGGGAGGGGGGGGGGCGTCAAAGGGAGGGGGGGGGCGTCAAAGGGAGGGGGGGGGGCGTCAAAGGGAGGGGGGGGGGCGTCAAAGGGAGGGGGGGGGGCGTCAAAGGGAGGGGGGGGGGCGTCAAAGGGAGGGGGGGGGCGTCAAAGGGAGGGGGGGGGGCGTCAAAGGGAGGGGGGGGGGCGTCAAAGGGAGGGGGGGGGGGCGTCAAAGGGAGGGGGGGGGGGCGTCAAAGGGAGGGGGGGGGGGCGTCAAAGGGAGGGGGGGGGGCGTCAAAGGGAGGGGGGGGGCGTCAAAGGGAGGGGGGGGGCGTCAAAGGGAGGGGGGGGGCGTCAAAGGGAGGGGGGGGGCGTCAAAGGGAGGGGGGGGCGTCAAAGGGAGGGGGGGGCGTCAACGGGAGAGGGGGGGGCGTCAACGGGAGAGGGGGGGGGCGTCAACGGGAGAGGGGGGGGGCGTCAACGGGAGAGGGGGGGGGCGTCAACGGGAGAGGGGGGGGGCGTCAACGGGAGAGGGGGGGGGCGTCAAAGGGAGAGGGGGGGGCGTCAAAGGGAGAGGGGGGGGGCGTCAAAGGGAGGGGGGGGGCGTCAAAGGGAGGGGGGGGGCGTCAAAGGGAGGGGGGGGGGGCGTCAAAGGGAGGGGGGGGGGGGCGTCAAAGGGAGGGGGGGGGCGTCAAAGGGAGGGGGGGGGGCGTCAAAGGGAGGGGGGGGGCGTCAAAGGGCGGGGGGGGGCGTCAAAGGGCGGGGGGGGCGTCAAAGGGAGGGGGGGGGCGTCAAAGGGAGGGGGGGGGCGTCAAAGGGAGGGGGGGGGCGTCAAAGGGAGGGGGGGGGGCGCCTCAAAGGCATGGATTCCTCCCCCTGCATTTCCTGCAGTGGACAGGAGGGGGGGGGCAGTGGACAGGAGGGGGGGGCAGTGGACAGGAGGGAGGGGGCAGTGGACAGGAGGGGGGGGCAGTGGACAGGAGGGGGGGGCAGTGGACAGGAGGGGGGGGGGCAGTGGACAGGAGGGGGGGGGCAGTGGACAGGGGGGGGGGCAGTGGACAGGAGGGGGGGGCAGTGGACAGGAGGGGGGGCAGTGGACAGGAGGGGGGGGCAGTGGACAGGAGGGGGGGGCAGTGGACAGGAGGGGGGGGCAGTGGACAGGAGGGGGGCAGTGGACAGGAGGGGGGGGGCAGTGGACAGGAGGGGGGGGGGGGCAGTGGACAGGAGGGGGGGGGCAGTGGACAGGAGGGGGGGGCAGTGGACAGGAGGGGGGGCAGTGGACAGGAGGGAGGGGGCAGTGGACAGGAGGGGGGGGCAGTGGACAGGAGGGGGGGGCAGTGGACAGGAGGGAGGGGGCAGTGGACAGGAGGGGGGGGGCAGTGGACAGGAGGGGGGGGGCAGTGGACAGGAGGGGGGGGGCAGTGGACAGGAGGGGGGGGGCAGTGGACAGGAGGGGGGGGCAAGTGGACAGGAGGGGGGGGGCAGTGGACAGGAGGGGGGGGCAGTGGACAGGAGGGGGGGGCAGTGGACAGGAGGGGGGGGGCAGTGGACAGGAGGGGGGGGCAGTGGACAGGAGGGGGGGCAGTGGACAGGAGGGGGGGGCAGTGGACAGGAGGGGGGGGGCAGTGGACAGGAGGGGGGGGGCAGTGGACAGGAGGGAGGGGGCAGTGGACAGGAGGGGGGGGCAGTGGACAGGAGGGGGGGGCAGTGGACAGGAGGGGGGGGCAGTGGACAGGAGGGGGGCAGTGGACAGGAGGTGGGGCAGTGGACAGGAGGGGGGGCAGTGGACAGGAGGGGGGGGCAGTGGACAGGAGGGGGGGCAGTGGACAGGAGGGGGGGGGCAGTGGACAGGAGGGGGGGGCAGTGGACAGGAGGGGGGACAGGAGGGGGGACGCAGTGGACAGGAGGGGGGACGCAGTGGACAGGAGGGGGACGCAGTGGACAGGAGGGGGGGGCAGTGGACAGGAGGGGGGGCAGTGGACAGGAGGGTGGGGCAGTGGACAGGAGGGGGGGGCAGTGGATAGGAGGGGGGGGGCAGTGGACAGTGACACACACACACACACACACACACACACACACACACACACACACCTCAGTTGATGCGCCCTTTCTCAGTTCCGTTTGGCGCCGGAGGTGGGGAGCGACACCTACCTGTACTTCCGGGCGCCGCCACCGTCTGACTCGGCGCCGCGAGGGAGGAAGGGGGTCCGCCATCTTACGCGCCGCGTGGCAGCTGCGGGAAGCGAGGTGATTTGGAGCGGGGAGGGGGGAGAGGTGATTTGGAGCGGGGAGAGGTGATTTGGAGCGGGGAGAGGTGATGCCGCTGGGGAGGGGGAAGAGGTGATGCCGCTGGGGAGGGGGAAGAGGTGATGCCGCTGGGGAGGGGGAAGAGGTGATGCCGCTGGGGAGGGGGAAAAGGTGATTTGGAGAGGGGAGAGAGGGGAGAGAGGTGTGTGTGTGTGTGTGTGTGTGTGTGTGTGTGTGTTATTTATTTTTTTGGACCTTTGGCCCGTCACTCCGCCTCAGGCCAATGAGAGGTGTGGGGGGCGGGCCAAGGGGGTGGTGTGAGTGTGTGAGGCCAATGAGAGGTGTGCGGGGGCGGGCGGGCCAAGGGACCAATGAGATTGCCGCTAGGGACACCGGACATCCAGCAGGCAGGCAGGCATGCAGGCAGGCAGGCAGGCAGGCAGGCAAACATACAGTGCTTTCACTAATATAGTATATAAGAAGAAGAAGATGTGACTGCTGTGAAAATAGAAGTACCCTGCTATTAGATGTCTTATACAGAGTAACTGAGACGTGCTGTTTATTATACAATATGGTGTATTAGAGCAGGGGTGCGCAAACTTTCTGCGCTGCTCAGCCCCAATGATCGCGCCCCCTTACCTAGGAACCGGCATCATTTGAGACTGCGTTACCCGAAGCCAAGGTAAGAGAGGCCTTGCGCGCGCCCCAGCATTTAAATGCTTTGCGGAAGAGCGTGGGGCCTCTGTAACAGCTGCATTCCCCTGCCCCCTAAAAAAAAAAATCTCGCCCCCAGTTTGCGCACCCCTGTATTAGTGTTGTATCAGGTTGAGGAGGCTATATATTGTGCTAATTACATATACAACACAGTGCAACCAAACCATATTATAAAGGTATGAATCGGTTTATACATAAACCTTGGGGGGGGGGGGGGGTCCAGTTTTGTGCAAACGGGCATCAGCCTTCGAAATGTGCATTATACATGATGCTTAAAAATAAAACATTAAATATAACACATTATTGAGGTGGAAATACGGTGAGCACACAGCAGGCTACTACGGTATCATTCTAACAATCTTCAGGGCTCCTCAACCAGGGGACACATTAGGAAGCAGAATGGCCACAAGCTTATAATAATGTCATTATAGATTAGCCCAGAATCCTTTGCTGCAGTGGAAGCATTGTGTGCCAAGTGATAATGGGGAAAGGCAGCATTGTGGACCTGTCTGAGATATGGATCTGACCTCACGTGGCATTTTTATTTGCTAATTAAATATAAAAACAAATGATTATATTTCAGCATTTTACCATCTGTATCATATATGTTTACATTACTAAGTGAATCTTCATGTGAAAAATAAAATGCTTTGCTCTTAATTTCACACTACTTGTTTGGGCACCTAACCCCAAGGCTGCCAGCTGGAGAGCCCCGCTCTGCTTCAGATAAACCCCCCACATTGCAGACTGCTCCTTCCCCGCTTTACTTCAGATAAACCCCCCACATTGCAGACTGCTTCTTCCCCGCTCTGTATTGCATTTCAGGCGATGAGTAAACATGAGACCGTCTCTGTTGCTCGGATCGTGGATGTGGCCGGTACTACCTGATCTAGGAGATCCAGTCGAGAACCAGGTGCAAGGTTCACCACCTCAGTCTAAAAAATAAAAACTACAAACAAATATTCTAAAAGCGAACGCTAGGAGATGTGAAATGGTTTAGTAACCCACTGTACATGTCACAAATTCCACCTGTGAGTGACAGCACTCCGCACGTCTGCGTTTGCCCACCCCTCCGGTAGGTAGCATTTGTTACCCCATGTGTCTCACGAGTTGATGGGACAGCACTGTTTGCGCCCCACAGACGTCCTAGACTTTCGTGTGTTAGGATTAATAGTCCCTGTCTCAGTGATGGTGCGATATCAGGCAAGAGGGTTTCCGCCTCTATTCTCCCCGCACAGAGGTAGTTGTGTGTATTTAAAAGGCCCAGCCATTGGTGAGGTCAGAGGGAAAAACCAGGTCTCCCTTTAGGCCTCGGCCAGGGTGGCGCTGAGCGAGTGGGCGCGCTCACGCTGGCCGCTCTGAAACACATTGAGGCAATCTGTGTGGCCAGCGTGAGCGGGCACCTTTGCATGCTCGGCGCTTAGCTGCTTGCAGAGCAAACAAATTTGATTTTGCCGCACACAAGCGTCACATGTGCGGTTCGCCCAATGAGGGCGAAGCAGCTCCATGACGTGGCCGCACGCCCAGACGAGCGCGCACCTAGCCAGCCACAAATAGCCCGGCCAAGCAGGGCGCAGTGCACGAGCGCCAGCTCCCTGCCTGACCGCAGCCTTGGGTACCTTGTTCTATTCCCTGCGGGTTATAACAATTCTCTCCCCACACACTGCATGGTAAATACAGAGCATACTACAGGCTCAGTGTCAGGATATTACCGGGCCTGCAGAGGGCTTCACCCTGACAATATGGCAATGCAGAAGCTGACAGCAGAGAAGGAGAACTTGGCCCATATCTGGTGCTACATCTACGATACAAGAACCTTATTCCGATGTGTGGGTTCCTTTGTCCTAAACCTGAAATGAGCAGATCCTGGACCAGGACCAATTGGTCCTTTAACAATAAAGCAGCAAACAGGCATGTAACCCCTCCCCTGCTGCAGAACATCGCCCCAATAACCCCTCCCCCGCAGCAGAGCATCACCCCATTAACCCCTCCCCCTCAGCAGAGCATCACCCCATTAACCCCACCCCCGCAGCAGAGCATCATCCCATTAACCCCACCCCCGCAGCAGAGCATCATCCCATTAACCCCTCTCCCGCAGCAGAGCATCAACAAATTAACCACTCCCCCGCTGTAGAGCATCGCCCCATAAAGCTCTCCCCCGCTACAGAGCATCGCCCCACCGGTTCCCCCCTGCAGAGCATCGCCCCATTAACATTTCCCCCGCTACAGATCATCACCCCATTAACAGATTGCCACCTGCAGAGTATCACCCCATTAACGTTTCCCCCGCTGCAGATCATCACCCCATTAACAGATTGCCACCTGCAGAGCATCGCCCCACTAACATTTCCCCCGCTGCAGAGCATCGCCCCACTAACGTTTCCCACGCTGCAGTGTCGCAACCTTCCCTCGGACTTCATATTATTTTGTTTCTTTTGAGCGGAGGGGACAGAGGGTCCGAGTCACACGGGGACAGGTCCCTGCACGTTCCCGTCTTCTGATTTCACAATCTATGTCTGTACAAGAGTTCAGAGCCATCACATATTTACCTCCCCCCCCCCCCTGCACCCCCCACTAGGGCAAACCCACTCCCTGCCCCGAGATCACCCCAAATTCCCCCCTTTTGACCTGATCACATACTACATTGAGAAATAACCCAGATGTAAACAAATAAAGTTTTAGATCAAAACAGAAAACTACCCAATTATTTCACAGGGACAGGATTCAAGCTGCAGACCAAGCAATATCCTACACGTGCGGTTTTATTTTAATAAAACTTATCTGCACTGTGAGAAAATACTTGTAGCATTTAAAAAACAACTCTGAATTACATTTTTATGTATTATAATGTAACAAGCATGTTTTGTTTCTATAGCAACCATTTACAAAGTCACACCCCCTTCCTCTTCTGAAACAGGCTCTGGCACACCCCTTTTTGAGCCCTGCCCTCTCTCTTGCAATGCACCAGTTGTATCCAGTGACTGCCACAGAACTTTGTATCTTTGGTCCTCTTCTGCTGCTGCACAGCCATTTAGTGAACCCCTGAGCCGAATCTTTGTCGATCGATCAACTTAGCTAATTACTTATCACTGTGTGGATTGTATTGCTGCTCATATTAAAGGGCAATGTAGACAGGCTGTTAGTCTTACACTCCTGATCCGGTGACCGGCTGCTGTGAGCAGACGCCGTATTGGGTGGGTGCGGGACATGCCTTCCGGGGACACAGGACAGGGCCAGAGAGTACAATAACTTCATCGTTGCCGTTACACAGACTAAGAAACCCATTGTGTAATCGCGCCAGTGTTTCACCGTACTCTGCCCGCACCTACATTTTGCCAGGGAGGAGTTAGGGGAGGCGCAGTCTTGTAATAGAGGAATGTCTCACGTCTGGTCCATGTAGGAAATACAGAATCCTCAGGATATGGAGAAAAGTTCACATTTTGAATCCATCAATTTGCAAAATAAAACAGACTTTTCTTACCCAAACGGTCCAATTAATTATTATCACTATACGTAGGAGCAGGACAAAGGATTGTTTGGGTCCGAAACGTCTGCCATTTTTGTGATTTTTTTTTTAAAAGCAAATTGATGGATTAAAAATGTGAACTTTTATTCATAGCCTGAGGAGTGCTGTGTATTCTGTATTCTCTACGGTATATGCTACAGCTCAACCCCGTTATAGCGCGATTCTCTTATAACGTAGTCCAAGGAATTTTTTTTTTTTAAATAACATTCACCCTACTTTCAATTTTACTTTTGAGCGCAGAGTAGGGTCACATGACCATTCTCTGACCAATAACAGCCAGACAGTAAATACATTTGATATAATACACATGCAGGAATCGAACTTATGACCCTTCATACTGTATGCTACACCACACGGTGTGATGAATCTGACTCTATAAACAAACTTAACATCTATTAGATTGCATTGTGCAGCTAGAGAATTGCTACTAGTATATGAAGGATCATGGGTTCGATTCCTGCATGGTATGGTATAAATTCTAAATTATAATTTTATTTTAATAATTTATAAATTATACCATACCATGCAGGAATTGAACCCATGACCCTTCATATGCTAGTAGCAATTCTCTAGCTGCCGATTCATCACACCAACCCTGTGGTGTAGCAGCTAGAGAATTGCTACTAGAATATGAAGGGTCAAGCGTGCGATTCTTGCATATGTATTATATAAAATGTATTCACTGTTGGGCTGTTATTGGTCAGAGAAGGGTCATGTGACACAGTCTGATGAAGCAGGGAGAGGAGAGAGCTGGAGATGCTCGTGGCGGCAATTTCACGATCCCGGTTATAATGCGGTCTCATTATGTGGACCCCGAGCACCGCGTTAGAACAGGGTTCAGCTGTATTTTGGCTGGAGTGGTGATCCTGGCCCTCTCCTTGACAAAGGCTGTACAATTCAGTCTAAATGTTTTTGGCACCATTACATTTTGTTGTTTAAGTCAGTGAGCCTGCATCTCTCTGTTCACTCATAGCTGTTTCTTGGATCCTTGGACTCCCTCCGAGATACAGAGCACCGGCAGCTAAGTATCTATTTACTACTTTATTGAGTGCCTGTATCTCCCATTGAACTTTTATATCCCATCCACGTGCACTCTGTAAAGCCAAGTATTTTTTTTTATCTGTTTGAGTACCAGTCATGCTTGTTTTAAGTCTGACAGGCACACACACAGACGCAGACCCACACCCCCTCCAGCTGCAATATTGTTAAATACACTTATCCAGCCTCCCATAATCCTAGTGACCCAAACATCCCAAGTTAGATACACAAACACACACACAAACACACACGGTTTCAGAATATAACTCCCTCCCAGTAGTTGGGTTCATACTGCAAGCCTCTCCTTCCCGGAAACAGGTCACGCGGGTGAAGAAAGGCCACAAAAACATTATTGGAAATACATATATTTGTTATATTACATATCTGAAGTACATCTCTTATAATAACAGTGCTAGAAGTCTGCCCGTTGGATACAAACAGCGCACATAGCAGCATTGAGCCCCCAACAGATTCCAACTCCACTCGTTTCATCATAATGCTGTGATTTACCCATGGTAACCCAACAGCTGCAGTGCATCTTTGCCACTGTAATCCCAGCGAGTATCCGAGAGCCTTCTAACAGGGGGTGGGGTAAGGGGGTTTATTAAACTCCAATAAAGCAGGGAATATAACGTGACATTACCTAAGTCAGGAATGGATGGTATGAGTTAATGTGGTATTCACCAAGCTAGTTATATGCCAAAATAAGAGCTGGGCTGGAGCTCAGTAGCATAGGCTCACCGCCACGGTACCAACGTGTTCATTCGCCGTTACCTTGCATTACGTCTCGGCGCTACTCCTATTCAGACCCCAACATAGCACTGGAGTGGAAAGGGAAAGAACGCTAGGTTAGGTAAATCAGAGCGAACTCTGGCACTACAGCCACCCCAGCCACCGCGCGTTTCAGGGTCTGGGTGGGAGCAAGGTCGGGTTTAGCTCAGACAATCTAACGTCAAGTTACCTCCCCTCGTTAACTTTAATGGAATTTACTGAATAGGGCAGGGGAGGCCAACTCCAGTCCTCAAGGGCACCCAACAGGTCAGGTTATGAGGATATCCCTGCTTCAGCACAGGTGGCTCAATCAGTGGCTCCCTGCTTCAGCACAGGTGGCTCAATATTCAACTGAGCCACCTGTGCTGAAGCAGGGAATTTCCTGAAAATCTGACCTGTTACTGGCCCCTGAGGACAGGAGGAGTTGGCCGCCCCTGGGATAGGGGATGATAGAACAACGTCTCATTTGCATCTTATTTGCACTAAAGTCCGTTATAATGAACAATATGTTCTTTACGGGAGACCAACGCTTAAACTATACGTTCTTAGCAAATACAGCGTTACTATTCATGTAACGTTAACGTCACGTGGCCCAACAGCGCTTAGTAAATCCGGGCCCAAGACCTGCAACCATGAACACGCCGAACAAGTAATAGAGGCAGATGGTACGATCCACTCCCTGCCGTGTCCTCTCGTAACCCTTAGTGTTATAATGTGGTTCCCACAAACGAATTATATACACCTAAATAACATATTCTACAAATGCTGAGTGGTATAATGGGGTAAGATAAAGCAGAGTGAATCAGAAGCCAGTATTGGTGCATGTTCAACGCTACTGCCTGCTCTCTGCAGAGAATACACCGCACTTATAACACGGTCACTGCAGTGACGGTTCTGTGTGTGTAGCAGGGTAACAGTACTGGGCAGTAAGGTTGAATACGCAGCATTTAAGCCACTGCAAGTGTGCAGTGTACCGGAGACAGTGTCAATCCCCTCGCTATTACATGCAGTGCGGGACCGTGTCCACGATACATGGCAATCCCCTCGCTATTACATGCCGTGCGGGACCGTGTCCAGCTGTTACATGCAGTGCGGGACCGTGTATACCAAAGTCCCACCAGCAGCAATGATTGCATGGCAATTGTATAAGAAAATGTTACAAACAAAATACCTTTCTTACATTTACCAGAGACGGGAGCAGAAAACAAACAGCGAGCTGCTAGGACAGTGGGCCAGATTTACTAAACAGTGCTAATACTAAATGCACGTTAAAAAATGTCCATCCAAGGGAAGGTCTACCAGGTGCGCTAAGGCTCGGCAGAGCTTGGTACCCTTGGCTGATAGTTGCTGACCCGCGTTACTGCCGTGTCAGAAAGGTCTCTGAATGAAACAAGCATTATATTTACAGCAGCTGGGAGCAGCAGGGAGAGGCAGGGAGAGGCAGATTTGAGAGATGGGAAGAGGTGCTGCAGACAGCTGGCAGCCGGAGAGCTGTGTGTGTACTTCCAATTATCCAGGCGTCAGCCCATCCTCCCAGGTATAGCACACCTGCTCCATCGTCTGACCCTCACCAAGTACAGCCATGAATGACCTGACCAGAGGTCCGGGAACATGTCGCCCTGGGTGGTGGCGTGTCCTCATTGTACGGAGAAACAGAAGTCTCGCTGTGGGATAAGAGCGCTGTTCATTATTGGGGCCTGTAAGTTTAGCAGCTGTGCCGTCCTAATGTCTTACAGAAGGTTGGACAGGCGCTCGCTGAAAGAGAGATGAGGGCAGGTAGAGGGGGCAATAGGAGACAGGAAGGTACAGTCAATTCTGGATGGTGCAGGTACGGTTTCCGTGAGGGGGCGAGGGGGAGAGCAAGTGCCTTACTGTAAAGACTCAACAAAGGCGTCAAACTCCTCCATGTTTTTCTCGTGCACGGCTAACTTCTCGGGCAGAGAGTCCTGTGGAGAAGGGAAGAGGAAGAAAGGTTTGCATCAGCCTCAGAAACATCTGCACCATTTCCTATTTCCTGTCACACTCCCATTTCCACACACCGATCAAACACTGTGTGAAATTACTGCTTTCGTTGACTATTTTTGAGAATTTTTGGGGGGAAAGTGTCAACATTTGCATTGCAATTTTAACCACAACTTTTCTGCAAAATGTGCACCTATTTTCGAAGAAACGTTCAGGGTCAAAAATTAAAGTAAAATTGGCCAATTTTACCATACAAACTATAGTCGCTTGTTTTTTTTTTCCCCCACAGTAAAAACACAGCCCACACCTCAAATTATTTTTTTAAATATTCACTAGTTTTCTAAAGAAATATTTTGACCATTTTTCTGGGTCAAATATGAACTTTGGTGAAAGATGTGCCGATCTCCAGTTAGAATGGCTTGTGTGCCCAAGAAACCTGCCCTTGAAGCAGCCGTATAGAAAAGTGATGATGCTAACACTGTATTCATACCAGGTCCTCTGCCATGGATTGCACAGCAATGTCTATGGACAAGCTGCTCAGCTGTGGTGGGTTCTGGAACTCCCGGTAGAAAGTCCCCACGTCCATGGGAAGGTCGTCTTTGGAGAACGCCGGTCTCTGGAAAGAAGATGTGTCAGTGAAAGTACTTCCCCCTCCTGCACAGAAACTCATGTGAATGTAGTGTCAGTCGTGACATAGAACACAAGCCCAGCTCTGTCCAGGATCAGGACTGGGAAGCTAAACCCCTCGGCTGCCATTCGTTATGTATTGGAAGCTCCACCTGATCCTAAATACACACAGTGATGGCAAACTGAGCTCAGGTTTGGGGGCCCCCACTTACAAAGTCCACCATCACAAAGTCGTCCTGGGGGGTCCCGCTGCTGGCACAGGAGCTCTGCAGGCTTCCGATTTCAGGGGACACCTCTTCGGGAGTCTCGGGGCAGGCTACCTATAAGAGAAAGTGGCAGCAAGCAGATGTTACAAGGGGGGCTTCCAAACGAAGGAGGCTGCTGGATGTGAAATGACAGAGGATGTAACATGTTTGGGATGTGTAACGGCCGGTTCCTTCCCTGCTCTGTCTCTCATCTTTAGGTGATGTTAGGCAAGTCCTAATCTCATATAGTCTAAATTATGTCATGCCTTATCACCTCTTGGGCTGCGTCCATGGTATGGACAACCACTCGGACGTGTCCGCACGCTGCGCGATCAGACTGCCTAAAGGCAATGATCGCGTCTATACGGCGTGCTGGCGCGGAAGCGGGAGGGGGCGTGCGTTGCACAAGAAATCAGTTTAAAACTGATTTCTTGGCGCGACGGGCCGGTTACGTGAGCGGTTCACCCAATGAGGGCGAACCAGCTCCGTGACATCACTGGCACGCCCCTAGACACGTCCACGGACGGCGCGCGTACCATGGCCAGGGAAAGCAAGCGCTTTCCCTCAGCCTCCGCGCGCCTCCGCACGGGCGAAGTGTCTATGGGCGCAGCCTTAACTCAGTGGTTGTGTGGATGAAGTTTTGTTTATCCAAGGGACACCGACAGACACTCTGTGTGATGCATGGAACAGTGTTTATAGGCAGTGATTATGTATAGGGTTGGGAATGGGTGAGACAGGGGGCATACCATAGGGTCAGTATCCTCAGCATCTGCAGTTTGTGGTGCAAACACAGCAAAAGGTATATCAGTACTGGCATAGGTGACCTGGGAGCAGAGAAGAGGGTGTCAGAGCTTGTCTAGCAGATACAGCAACAGACTGCAATGCTGCATCAATAACCCTTTCGCTGCTAACAATCTCTTGCTGGCCCCACTGACAGCATATGGGTTCTTCCCGCTCACCTGGGGAGAAGGCTTGTCCACAAAAGCTCCCACCTTCCTGGTGAAGAGAACCTGGGGGGGTTTGTTAGGAGAGCTGCTTCTCCCTGCTGCACTGCTGCCTGAAGGTGTCCCTGCCTCCTCACTGCGGGAGAGGCACAGGGTCCATGGTCACAATATAGCATGACTTCTATGGGACTTTGCTTCTGGACGCAGGGATGGGGGTGGGTCTTACCTGCTGGAGGTGGTGCATGTTACATTGGAGGGCGAGGCAGGAAGCGTTCGGTCATAGTCAGCCTTCGTACCATGTGCAGGCTGGGCGCCAATGGTGGGCAGCCCACCCTCCCTCCCTGGCACCATCATCTGGGGAAGAGAGAAAAGAATGATCTCAGCTAAGTTCTAGCTTAGAATGATCAACATCAGAAGACTCTCAATGTCAGGCTAGTAGAGTTGTATTTTACTGTTGAGGAGAATGTTGATGCTGCCCTATATAATGACACAGAGCATCTCTGCACAACGACCCTGGGTATCCTTTCCAGTTGGTTATCACTGTAGAATTCCATTCAAGAGTGTTAACCAATGGGGGAGGGCTCCCCGCAGTAGGGTTGTGCTATCAATACACACCTCTGTAGTGCTGGAAAAGAGATTAGCTCCATTCCCTCCTCTCCAGCACAGGGAAGGTGTTTGCACAGACTGTAGCACAGACTGTAGCACAGACTGTAGCACAGAGGCCCTGGTGTCTGGAGATATTTACGTTACAGTTTGTTTAAAAGGAGCAATCCAAGCGGCTCTTTTTTGACATAGGTTTGAAGCAGGGGGTTTCCGGAGCGGAGCCCCGTTCATTTCAGGTCTGGGGATCCCCTGCTTCCCGAGATACTTACCTCCGGAGGGGGTGCCGGTATCTCAAAGTTTAACGCGCTCGTCTCACGTGGGCCAGCAGGACGCCGCGCGATGGCGTCACGGCTTCCTCTTGGCTCGCAGGACGCAGGAGCTTTCAAAATCCGCTACTACGTGAATCCAGCTAGTCAGCAAGAGCGGCTACCGGCACCCCCTACAGAAGCATCTCTGGAAGCAGGGGGTCCCCCGAGATTAAATGAATGGGGTTCAGCTCTGGAGACCCCCTGCCGCTTGGATTGCCGCTTTAAACAAAACGGTACAAAGGGATTCTCCAGTGAGGTTCTATAGTGGCAGGCATGTCAGACTGTTGGAAGAGGGCAGTCACGTATTAGACTGGCTACCCTCATATACAGCCCAGTGTCAGGTCTTCATGCCCTGGGGGACGCCAGGATGGATGCAGGGACCTAAAACAGCATTTAACAAATTCAAAAGCCCACAGATAACAGGGCCGTGAGACAGCTGCAGGAGCTTCATGCAGGAATTCTGCCCACGCGGGAGTGGACGTGACATGTAACCCATTATGTTTATGACATGGACACCGTCCTCGCCTCCTCACTCCGAGGAGTACCTGGTGTGGAGGTGTTGCATTCACTCCAGCAGCTAAGACCACTGGGTAACCCAGCTCCGAAGACCCTGCTCCCAGGACAGCCGGCTGATAGGAGAGGCGAGAGCTGCAGAGCTTAAGAGCGAGACCGAGACAAGGAGGAGAGGAGGAAAGGTACGTTGCAGAGGTGCGGTGTTAATAAGCCCTAAATACCCTCCCTTACGCCCCGCTCCTTTAAATAATACATACATGACTAGCAAGTCAAGGGATGTACTGAGCTTGGGGACACCTTGGAAAGGTGCTGGTCTTTAATGTAGAAGTACCTGGATCTAGGAGACCCAAACCAAATCCATGCTAGTCACCGGGAATCGGGTCCCTAACTTAGATGGTAAGCACAATGTGGCAGAAATTGCAAATGCAACTATATTGAACATGAACTATTCTGTCAGCACTCTATAACAATGCATATTACACTACTCCGCTGGGCGCTGCAGGAAGCAGGGACTATGTGATGAAGGTGTATAATGTAGTCTCTCCCATCAGGGCCTCGTACCCCAGGACACAGCCTGTAGGCTGCTTTGTGGTGTGGGGCTAGTGTGAGAGATGCTGCCTGCTTGTCACTTTCTGCCATGAACTCCCGACTTGCCATCACATTGCAAAGGAAAAACGAATCAATCAAATATAAAATATATTGTTGTGTATTTCATGTGCAGGCGGGGGAACTTAGCTTCTTTCGGAGGCAAAACTCACCTCTCCCTCCAGCAAATTGCATTTTAGATCTGCATATTTTTTATTTCACCTTAGAGATGGCTGCACCTCTCCCTTTCTTGCACCGGCCTAAAGTGATACACTAAGCCAGGGGTTCTCAACTCCTGTCTTCAAGACCCCCCCCCTCCCACCATCCCCAACAGGTCAGGTTTTAAAGACATCCCTGCTTCAGCACAGGTGGCTCAATGGAAGACTGAGCCACTGGTTGAATCACCTGTGCTGAAGCAGGGATATCATGGAAACCGGACCTGTTGGGGAAGGGGGGGGGGTTCTTGAGGACTGGCGTTGAGAACCCTCCCACTAAGCGGAGGTAGGTTCAGGCTACGCTTTCATTTGCCACAGGCTTCTTCACTACAAACTCACTTGGTGTGAGAAGATCAGCCCCATCACTGGGACCCTGAGAGAGTCCGTCACCACAGGGATAGCTGTCTGACACTGTGCCTTACTGAGAGTGAACACACACTGCACACAGGGACACACAACAAGCCGAGAGAGAGAAAATACATGAATGTCAGGGTGCTTGGAGATGTGCAGGTACCTTTCACCCTGCCCCCGGGATACCCAATCTGGTGTCATGCGCACGCCCCTATACCGTGCGCACGCCCCTATACCGTGCGCACGCCCCTATACCGTGTGTCTAACAAGAAGGGGCCCGGACATGTGGCCAAGCCACTGCCATCCGGTCACACAAATACTCTTCTGCATTTATTTCCTTCATAGGTCAGATCAGACTGTTTAATAGAATCAGACTGGCAGCGTTATCTACTCCAGGGGGCTCAGCTCCAGTCCTCAAGCCCCCCCCCCCCCCCCCCAACAGGCCAGGTTTTCAGCGCAGGTGGCTCAATGAATCCCGGCTTCAGCACAGTCTTCGACTGAGCCACCTGTGCTGAAGCTGGAATATCCTCAAAACCTGACCTGTTGGGGGAAAGAGGGGGGCTTGAGGGCTGGAATTGAGCCCCCCTGCTCTACTCTATGAAGGGCCTGCCAAGCGACACTTCTAGTCCTGTGTTGTGCTGGTCCCTGCAGCGGTGATGGCATTAGGTTAGGGCACAGCGTTTCTCAACCAGGGTGCCTCGGAACCCAAGTGTGCCGCCCTCCTCTGCCAAGGGTGCTGCAGCCACGGGAGGAAAAACCGCTGTTCAGCAGGCATGTCCAGCGCTGCGGTGATCTGCCTCTTGTCTCCAAGCCTGGCACAGAGGAGCCCCTCCATCTCCATACAGCGCAACACACACACGCTGAGCAGCGGGCAGATTGGAGGCGGGGGGGGGAAAGAAGGAATGAGCGAGGGGTTTGTGTGGGGAGGGATATGGGGGGCCGTGTTTCTGCGTGGGGTGGGGGGAGGTGTGTGGTGTAAGTAAGAGAGGGGGGATTAAAAAAGCGGGCGAGTGTGCGTTATGAGAAGCGGGGATACACGTGTGCGAGTGAAATGGTGAGTAGGATGGTTGAGGGTGGGCGTGTGAACATGAGTGTGTGCTTACGTGTAAGCGAGGATCAGTGAGGTCTGAACAGCAAGGGTTTTAGAAATCCTTCAGGGGCGCCCGTGCGCACAGAATCTGCAGCCACTCGATACCTGGGACCATCATTTATTACAAGCCCTGGTTTTGATACTCAGTCATGCGGAGGAAAGTAGGGGCTGTGTGAGCAAACTCGGCAATACCCGATTCCTTCTTACCTGTGAGGGGGGAGACGTGGAGAAGGAAGTGGCACAGACCTCCTGGGAGTCCCCCACCGCCGGGAATCCAGCTCCGTGCTCTTCCGCTGCCCTGTTGGAAAAGTTTCAACACATTTGATGCCAAGGAAGGTGGGCGGTGGGAGGGCAGGCGGCATGCGGAAGGGAGCGAGGAAACGAGGCGGCTAAACCAACGTCCACATGTCAAGGGACAGGCATTAGCTATCACTAATGGAATGTAATAACTTCTTCCGTGCCAGGAAGGCCTGAAATACCACATGCCGCCTCTAAGGCTGAGTCCATAGAAGGACAGGCCGCACTGAGCCGTGCGGACGCTCCGCGCTGAGCCCCTGCATCCTCAATGAGGATGCCTTGAGAGGGGGCTCACGCGAGCGTCCGCAGGCGTGCTGACGAGATGGAGGTTTCAGCCGAGCGCCAAGCTGTTTTTCAGCGCGCTGTCGGCTGAAAACCTCCAATCACAGCACAGCAGTGTCAACGTCACGGCGCCGTGACGTCGACGTCAGTGCGTCGCGGGCGATTGGCCCAGCGACGTCACTGCCCCGCCTCCAACCACCTCCGATCGCGCCCGCTGGCTCGCCTGTATGGGCATGAAACCGCCCAGATTTCCTCAGGCGAGCCTCAGCGTCAGCGCGGCTCGGATCGCCTCACCCCTCTATGGCCCGGGCCCAACGCTGAAAGGGGACTTCTCTTGAATAAAATATTCATTGAATAAACTAAAATAGTTCAGGTTTGAGCAGGGATGGGCAACTCGAGTCCTCAAGGGCCACCAACAGGTCAGGTTTTCTGGATATTCCAGCTTCAGCATAGGTGGCTCAATCAGAGGCTCAGTCAAAGACTGAGACTCTGAGTGACCTGTGCTGAAGCAGGGACTGATTTAGCCACCTGTGCTGAAGCAGGGATATCTGGAAAACATGACCTGTTGGTGACCCTTGAGTACTGGCGTTAGCCACCCCTGGGTTAGAGGCTGCATCCTGCTCTGCACTGGGTCCTCGTGTCAATCAGCTATCCTATACTGTGAATAGGAAACCTCCCCTATGACTAGACCAACCCATTCTGCTGGATCAGTGTTCCCTGTGCTAGAGGGACAGTGACATCATGGACCGTGAGTGTGCAGGCTATATCTGTGTCCTCACCTGTAGTTGCAGGGATGCATGTGTGAGGTGCTGGGGAAAGGGCGGTCCACAAAGTGATCAATTATAATCCCCATGATAGGCTGGGTCCTTTCATACTGCCTGCAATGCAACAAACACATTGGTATTATTTACCTGCAGGGCCCCCTCTCCCCTATCACATCCGCTAAGAAGCTATATCCCTCCAGCTCAGGAGAGGGCATGGGTAAAGCATTAGTGTAAGGCAATCTGCACCAGCAGGGCAGAAAAACCGCCTAGAATATAAGCTGAGTGGATGGATTCCAAGAAATCACAACACTCGCAGCAATATGGCCCCATGATTATTTGATAGGGGTAGCACTCTGGCTGAGCTCTTGGCTGGTCAGCAAAGAGGGGGAAGTTAGTGGTCAGTACGGGCAGACGCAAAGCACTTGTGTGAGCTGTGTTACTGGAGGGGGGGGAAGTTAGTGGTCAGTACGGGCAGACGCAAAGCACTTGTGTGTGAGCTGTGTTACTGGAGGAGGGGGGGGGGGAGTTAGTGGTCAGTACGGGCAGACGCAAAGCACTTGTGTGTGAGCTGTGTTACTGGAGGAGGGGGGGGGAGTTAGTGGTCAGTACGGGCAGATGCAAAGCCCTTGTGTGTGAGCTGTGTTACTGGAGGGGGGGGAAGTTAGTGGTCAGTACGGGCAGACGCAAAGCACTTGTGTGTGAGCTGTGTTACTGGAGGAGGGGGGGGGGGAGTTAGTGGTCAGTACGGGCAGACGCAAAGCACTTGTGTGTGAGCTGTGTTACTGGAGGAGGGGGGGGGGAGTTAGTGGTCAGTACGGGCAGATGCAAAGCCCTTGTGTGTGAGCTGTGTTACTGGAGGAGGGGGGGGGGAGTTAGTGGTCAGTACGGGCAGATGCAAAGCCCTTGTGTGTGAGCTGTGTTACTGGAGGGGGGGGGGGGGGAGTTAGTGGTCAGTACGGGCAGATGCAAAGCACTTGTGTGTGAGCTGTGTTACTGGAGGAGGGGGGGGGGGAGTTAGTGGTCAGTACGGGCAGATGCAAAGCCCTTGTGTGTGAGCTGTGTTACTGGAGGAGGGGGGGGGGGAGTTAGTGGTCAGTACGGGCAGATGCAAAGCACTTGTGTGTGAGCTGTGTTACTGGAGGAGGGGGGGGGTGAGTTAGTGGTCAGTACGGGCAGATGCAAAGCACTTGTGTGTGAGCTGTGTTACTGGAGGAGGGGGGGGGGGAGTTAGTGGTCAGTACGGGCAGATGCAAAGCCCTTGTGTGTGAGCTGTGTTACTGGAGGAGGGGGGGGGGGAGTTAGTGGTCAGTACGGGCAGATGCAAAGCCCTTGTGTGTGAGCTGTGTTACTGGAGGAGGGGGGGGGGAGTTAGTGGTCAGTACGGGCAGATGCAAAGCACTTGTGTGTGAGCTGTGTTACTGGAGGAGGGGGGGGTGGGGCTCACCTGGTTGACATAAAGGCCAGGTTTGTTCTATAGGCGCAGGTCAGAGTGAGGGTGCCAGTGGGAGTCCCCACCGTCCCGATACGTACAGCTTGGAATCCTGCCGGGGACAGGAGGGAAGTTACAACGGCTCTCGGGCTGCGAAGAAGTCACAAGCTACTACTCCCCACAACCCGACTGTCTCTGGACCAGCTGATGAAAATGCTGTGATCGCTTCACCCCTTACATAAAAAGGGTGGCATACACCCTCTGCAGCACTAATATGTGACAGCTACAGGCTTACCCGGCAGGTGGCTACAGCCAGGACTTACTGTATATTCTGCATGTATTGTAGTACTGTACCTTCTTTAAGTCCAAGGAGCTGAACATCTCCAAAGTAAATCCTACGAAGAGGCAAGAAGAATGTTATTCACAAAAGGGCGCCATCTATACATCCCCAGCCCAGACTTACTGCTGCAGTCAGGGAGAGAAGGTGGCCCGTGTCTTCTGGCGTGTCCAAGGCCAATGAGCTTTATCTGCACAGCTGTGAGTGCTAGTTGTAGGGTTTACACCCCAGCTGCCATTCCAGTGTACACGAGTCTGAGCAGCTACACCAGGGGCGGCAAACTCCAGTCCTCAAGGGCCACCAACAGGTCCAGTTTTAAGGATATCCCTGCTTCAGCACAGGTGCTTCAATCGTTCACCGAACCACTGATTGAGCTGCCTGTGCTGACGCAGGGATATCCTTAAAACCTGACCTGTTGGTGGCCCTTCAGGACAGGAGTTGGCCGCCTCTGAGCTACACCAAGGCAAAGCCTTCCTGGTGCCCAGTCTAACTTTACACTGATGGAAGGGGGGTCTGGATCACGGCCACAATAAGGCCTTCCTATGGACAGAGACGGGAGGCTGTAACGGGCGAGCGGTCACACTGCTGGTTACCTGTACAGAATAACGTATTCATGGCCCTGCTTCCTGGAAAGCCTGTACGCCGGGGTCACTCTGGTGACCGCGAGTAGTGATTTCAGCAGCATGGACAGACGGTTATAGACCGTGTAGGACACCTTGATTTCATGGTCACACCTAGGATAGAGGAGGTGACAGATAGTCCCGGCAGGTAGAGCCAGCACCAAATCCCTAGCGCCGCGCTTACACTGCAAACAATGTTATCTCCAAACCATTACTCAACAACAAGGCGTTTCTACAGCTGGACAACAGGTCTACGAAGGGAAATGCGCGCGGGCACGACTACACGGATACCGCCTCGGGGGCACGACTACACGGATACCGCCTCGGGGGCACGACTACACGGATACCGCCTCGGGGGCACGACTACACGGATACCGCCTCGGGGGCACGACTACACGGATACCGCCTCGGGGGCACGACTACACGGATACCGCCTCGGGGGCACGACTACACGGATACCGCCTCGGGGGCACGACTACACGGATACCGCCCTGCGGGCACGACTACACGGGTACCGCCCCGCGGGCACGACTACACGGGTACCGCCCCGCGGGCACGACTACACGGATACCGCCTCGGGGGCACGACTACACGGATACCGCCTCGGGGGCACGACTACACGGATACCGCCTCGGGGGCACGACTACACGGATACCGCCCCGCGGGCACGACTACACGGATACCGCCCCGCGGGCACGACTACACGGGTACCGCCCCGCGGGCACGACTACACGGATACCGCCCCGCGGGCACGACTACACGGATACCGCCTCGGGGGCACGACTACACGGATACCGCCCCGCGGGCACGACTACACGGATACCGCCTCGGGGGCACGACTACACGGATACCGCCCCGCGGGCACGACTACACGGATACCGCCTCGGGGGCACGACTACACGGATACCGCCCCGCGGGCACGACTACACATATACCACCTCGGGGGCACGACTACACGGATACCGCCCCGCGGGCACGACTACACGGATACCGCCCCGCGGGCACGACTACACGGATACCGCCCCGCGGGCACGACTACACGGATACCGCCCCGCGGGCACGACTACACGTATACCGCCCCGCGGGCACGACTACACGGATACCGCCCCGCGGGCACGACTACACGGATACCGCCCCGCGGGCACGACTACACGGATACCGCCCCGCGGGCACGACTACACGGATACCGCCCCGCGGGCACGACTACACGGATACCGCCGCGCGGGCACGACTACACGGATACCGCCCCGCGGGCACGACTACACGGATACCGCCCCGCGGGCACGACTACACGTATACCGCCCCGCGGGCACGACTACACGGATACCGCCCCGCGGGCACGACTACACGGATACCGCCTCGGGGGCACGACTACACGTATACCGCCCCGCGGGCACGACTACACGTATACCGCCCCGCGGGCACGACTACACGGATACCGCCCCGCGGGCACGACTACACGGATACCGCCGCGCGGGCACGACTACACGTATACCGCCCCGCGGGCACGACTACACGGATACCGCCCCGCGGGCACGACTACACGGATACCGCCCCGCGGGCACGACTACACGGATACCGCCCCGCGGGCACGACTACACGGATACCGCCCCGCGGGCACGACTACACGGATACCGCCCCGCGGGCACGACTACACGGATACCGCCCCGCGGGCACGACTACACGGATACCGCCCCGCGGGCACGACTACACGGATACCGCCTCGGGGGCACGACTACACGGATACCGCCTCGGGGGCACGACTACACGGATACCGCCCCGCGGGCACGACTACACGGATACCGCCCCGCGGGCACGACTACACGGATACCGCCCCGCGGGCACGACTACACGGATACCGCCCCGCGGGCACGACTACACGGATACCGCCCCGCGGGCACGACTACACGTATACCGCCCCGCGGGCACGACTACACGGATACCGCCCCGCGGGCACGACTACACGGATACCGCCCCGCGGGCACGACTACACGGATACCGCCCCGCGGGCACGACTACACGGATACCGCCCCGCGGGCACGACTACACGGATACCGCCCCGCGGGCACGACTACACGGATACCGCCCCGCGGGAACGACTACACGGATACCGCCCCGCGGGCACGACTACACGGATACCGCCCCGCGGGAACGACTACACGTATACCGCTGCGCGGGCACGACTACACGGATACCGCCTCGGGGGCACCACTTCACGGATACCGCCCCGCGGGCACGACTACACGGATACCGCCTCGGGGGCACGACTACACGGATACCGCCTCGGGGGCACGACTACACGGATACCGCCCCGCGGGCACGACTACACGGATACCGCCCCGCGGGCACGACTACACGGATACCGCCCCGCGGGAACGACTACACGGATACCGCCCCGCGGGCACGACTACACGGATACCGCCCCGCGGGAACGACTACACGGATACCGCCTCGGGGGCACGACTACACGGATACCGCCTCGGGGGCACGACTACACGGATACCGCCCCGCGGGCACGACTACACGGATACCGCCTCGGGGGCACGACTACACGGATACCGCCTCGGGGGCACGACTACACGGATACCGCCCCGCGGGCACGACTACACGGATACCGCCTCGGGGGCACGACTACACGGATACCGCCTCGGGGGCACGACTACACGGATACCGCCTCGGGGGCACGACTACACGGATACCGCCTCGGGGGCACGACTACACGGATACCGCCTCGGGGGCACGACTACACGGATACCGCCCTGCGGGCACGACTACACGGGTACCGCCCCGCGGGCACGACTACACGGGTACCGCCCCGCGGGCACGACTACACGGATACCGCCTCGGGGGCACGACTACACGGATACCGCCTCGGGGGCACGACTACACGGATACCGCCTCGGGGGCACGACTACACGGATACCGCCCCGCGGGCACGACTACACGGATACCGCCCCGCGGGCACGACTACACGGGTACCGCCCCGCGGGCACGACTACACGGATACCGCCCCGCGGGCACGACTACACGGATACCGCCTCGGGGGCACGACTACACGGATACCGCCCCGCGGGCACGACTACACGGATACCGCCTCGGGGGCACGACTACACGGATACCGCCCCGCGGGCACGACTACACGGATACCGCCTCGGGGGCACGACTACACGGATACCGCCCCGCGGGCACGACTACACATATACCACCTCGGGGGCACGACTACACGGATACCGCCCCGCGGGCACGACTACACGGATACCGCCCCGCGGGCACGACTACACGGATACCGCCCCGCGGGCACGACTACACGGATACCGCCCCGCGGGCACGACTACACGTATACCGCCCCGCGGGCACGACTACACGGATACCGCCCCGCGGGCACGACTACACGGATACCGCCCCGCGGGCACGACTACACGGATACCGCCCCGCGGGCACGACTACACGGATACCGCCCCGCGGGCACGACTACACGGATACCGCCCCGCGGGCACGACTACACGGATACCGCCGCGCGGGCACGACTACACGGATACCGCCCCGCGGGCACGACTACACGGATACCGCCCCGCGGGCACGACTACACGTATACCGCCCCGCGGGCACGACTACACGGATACCGCCCCGCGGGCACGACTACACGGATACCGCCTCGGGGGCACGACTACACGTATACCGCCCCGCGGGCACGACTACACGTATACCGCCCCGCGGGCACGACTACACGGATACCGCCCCGCGGGCACGACTACACGGATACCGCCGCGCGGGCACGACTACACGTATACCGCCCCGCGGGCACGACTACACGGATACCGCCCCGCGGGCACGACTACACGGATACCGCCCCGCGGGCACGACTACACGGATACCGCCCCGCGGGCACGACTACACGGATACCGCCCCGCGGGCACGACTACACGGATACCGCCCCGCGGGCACGACTACACGGATACCGCCCCGCGGGCACGACTACACGGATACCGCCCCGCGGGCACGACTACACGGATACCGCCTCGGGGGCACGACTACACGGATACCGCCTCGGGGGCACGACTACACGGATACCGCCCCGCGGGCACGACTACACGGATACCGCCCCGCGGGCACGACTACACGGATACCGCCCCGCGGGCACGACTACACGGATACCGCCCCGCGGGCACGACTACACGGATACCGCCCCGCGGGCACGACTACACGTATACCGCCCCGCGGGCACGACTACACGGATACCGCCCCGCGGGCACGACTACACGGATACCGCCCCGCGGGCACGACTACACGGATACCGCCCCGCGGGCACGACTACACGGATACCGCCCCGCGGGCACGACTACACGGATACCGCCCCGCGGGCACGACTACACGGATACCGCCCCGCGGGAACGACTACACGGATACCGCCCCGCGGGCACGACTACACGGATACCGCCCCGCGGGAACGACTACACGTATACCGCTGCGCGGGCACGACTACACGGATACCGCCTCGGGGGCACCACTTCACGGATACCGCCCCGCGGGCACGACTACACGGATACCGCCTCGGGGGCACGACTACACGGATACCGCCTCGGGGGCACGACTACACGGATACCGCCCCGCGGGCACGACTACACGGATACCGCCCCGCGGGCACGACTACACGGATACCGCCCCGCGGGAACGACTACACGGATACCGCCCCGCGGGCACGACTACACGGATACCGCCCCGCGGGAACGACTACACGGATACCGCCTCGGGGGCACGACTACACGGATACCGCCTCGGGGGCACGACTACACGGATACCGCCCCGCGGGCACGACTACACGGATACCGCCTCGGGGGCACGACTACACGGATACCGCCTCGGGGGCACGACTACACGGATACCGCCCCGCGGGCACGACTACACGGATACCGCCTCGGGGGCACGACTACACGGATACCGCCTCGGGGGCACGACTACACGGATACCGCCTCGGGGGCACGACTACACGGATACCGCCTCGGGGGCACGACTACACGGATACCGCCTCGGGGGCACGACTACACGGATACCGCCCTGCGGGCACGACTACACGGGTACCGCCCCGCGGGCACGACTACACGGGTACCGCCCCGCGGGCACGACTACACGGATACCGCCTCGGGGGCACGACTACACGGATACCGCCTCGGGGGCACGACTACACGGATACCGCCTCGGGGGCACGACTACACGGATACCGCCCCGCGGGCACGACTACACGGATACCGCCCCGCGGGCACGACTACACGGGTACCGCCCCGCGGGCACGACTACACGGATACCGCCCCGCGGGCACGACTACACGGATACCGCCTCGGGGGCACGACTACACGGATACCGCCCCGCGGGCACGACTACACGGATACCGCCTCGGGGGCACGACTACACGGATACCGCCCCGCGGGCACGACTACACGGATACCGCCTCGGGGGCACGACTACACGGATACCGCCCCGCGGGCACGACTACACATATACCACCTCGGGGGCACGACTACACGGATACCGCCCCGCGGGCACGACTACACGGATACCGCCCCGCGGGCACGACTACACGGATACCGCCCCGCGGGCACGACTACACGGATACCGCCCCGCGGGCACGACTACACGTATACCGCCCCGCGGGCACGACTACACGGATACCGCCCCGCGGGCACGACTACACGGATACCGCCCCGCGGGCACGACTACACGGATACCGCCCCGCGGGCACGACTACACGGATACCGCCCCGCGGGCACGACTACACGGATACCGCCGCGCGGGCACGACTACACGGATACCGCCCCGCGGGCACGACTACACGGATACCGCCCCGCGGGCACGACTACACGTATACCGCCCCGCGGGCACGACTACACGGATACCGCCCCGCGGGCACGACTACACGGATACCGCCTCGGGGGCACGACTACACGTATACCGCCCCGCGGGCACGACTACACGTATACCGCCCCGCGGGCACGACTACACGGATACCGCCCCGCGGGCACGACTACACGGATACCGCCGCGCGGGCACGACTACACGTATACCGCCCCGCGGGCACGACTACACGGATACCGCCCCGCGGGCACGACTACACGGATACCGCCCCGCGGGCACGACTACACGGATACCGCCCCGCGGGCACGACTACACGGATACCGCCCCGCGGGCACGACTACACGGATACCGCCCCGCGGGCACGACTACACGGATACCGCCCCGCGGGCACGACTAAACGGATACCGCCCCGCGGGCACGACTACACGGATACCGCCTCGGGGGCACGACTACACGGATACCGCCTCGGGGGCACGACTACACGGATACCGCCCCGCGGGCACGACTACACGGATACCGCCCCGCGGGCACGACTACACGGATACCGCCCCGCGGGCACGACTACACGGATACCGCCCCGCGGGCACGACTACACGGATACCGCCCCGCGGGCACGACTACACGTATACCGCCCCGCGGGCACGACTACACGGATACCGCCCCGCGGGCACGACTACACGGATACCGCCCCGCGGGCACGACTACACGGATACCGCCCCGCGGGCACGACTACACGGATACCGCCCCGCGGGCACGACTACACGGATACCGCCCCGCGGGCACGACTACACGGATACCGCCCCGCGGGAACGACTACACGGATACCGCCCCGCGGGCACGACTACACGGATACCGCCCCGCGGGAACGACTACACGTATACCGCTGCGCGGGCACGACTACACGGATACCGCCTCGGGGGCACCACTTCACGGATACCGCCCCGCGGGCACGACTACACGGATACCGCCTCGGGGGCACGACTACACGGATACCGCCTCGGGGGCACGACTACACGGATACCGCCCCGCGGGCACGACTACACGGATACCGCCCCGCGGGCACGACTACACGGATACCGCCCCGCGGGAACGACTACACGGATACCGCCCCGCGGGCACGACTACACGGATACCGCCCCGCGGGAACGACTACACGGATACCGCCTCGGGGGCACGACTACACGGATACCGCCTCGGGGGCACGACTACACGGATACCGCCCCGCGGGCACGACTACACGGATACCGCCTCGGGGGCACGACTACACGGATACCGCCTCGGGGGCACGACTACACGGATACCGCCCCGCGGGCACGACTACACGGATACCGCCTCGGGGGCACGACTACACGGATACCGCCTCGGGGGCACGACTACACGGATACCGCCCCGCGGGCACGACTACACGGATACCGCCCCGCGGGCACGACTACACGGATACCGCCTCGGGGGCACGACTACACGGATACCGCCCCGCGGGCACGACTACACGGATACCGCCTCGGGGGCACGACTACACGGATACCGCCTCGGGGGCACGACTACACGGATACCGCCCCGCGGGCACGACTACACGGATACCGCCCCGCGGGCACGACTACACGGATACCGCCTCGGGGGCACGACTACACGGATACCGCCCCGCGGGAACGACTACACGTATACCGCCGCGCGGGCACGACTACACGTATACCGCCCCGCGGGAACGACTACACGGATACTGCCTCGGGGGCACGACTACACGTATACCGCCCCGCGGGCACGACTACACGTATACTGCCGCGCGGGCACGACTACACGTATACCGCCCCGCGGGCACGACTACACGGATACCGCCCCGCGGGCACGACTACACGGATACCGCCCCGCCGGCACGACTACACGGATACCGCCCCGCGGGCACGACTACACGGATACCGCCCCGCGGGCACGACTACACGGATACCGCCTCGCGGGCACGACTACACGGATACCGCCCCGCCGGCACGACTACACGGATACCGCCCCGCGGGCACGACTACACGGATACCGCCCCGCGGGCACGACTACACGGATACCGCCTCGGGGGCACGACTACACGGATACCGCCTCGGGGGCACGACTACACGGATACCGCCCCGCGGGCACGACTACACGGATACCGCCCCGCGGGCACGACTACACGGATACCGCCTCGGGGGCACGACTACACGGATACCGCCCCGCGGGAACGACTACACGTATACCGCCGCGCGGGCACGACTACACGTATACCGCCCCGCGGGAACGACTACACGGATACTGCCTCGGGGGCACGACTACACGTATACCGCCCCGCGGGCACGACTACACGTATACCGCCGCGCGGGCACGACTACACGTATACAGCCCCGCGGGCACGACTACACGGATACCGCCCCGCGGGCACGACTACACGGATACCGCCCCGCCGGCACGACTACACGGATACCGCCCCGCGGGCACGACTACACGGATACCGCCTCGCGGGCACGACTACACGGATACCGCCCCGCCGGCACGACTACACGGATACCGCCCCGCGGGCACGACTACACGGATACCGCCCCGCGGGCACGACTACACGTATACCGCCCCGCGGGCACGACTACACGTATACCGCCCCGCGGGCACGATTACACGGATACCGCCCCGCGGGCACGACTACACGGATACCGCCCCGCGGGCACCACTTCACGGATACTGCCTCGGGGGCACGACTACACGGATACCGCCTCGGGGGCACGACTACACGGATACCGCCTCGGGGGCACGATTACACGTATACTGCCTCGGGGGCACGACTACACGGATACCGCCTCGGGGGCACGACTACACGGATACCGCCCCGCGGGCACGATTACACGGATACCGCCTCGGGGGCATGACTACACGGATACCGCCTCGGGGGCACGACTACACGGATACCGCCCCGCGGGCACGACTACACGGATACCGCCTCGGGGGCACGACTACACGTATACCGCCTCGGGGGCACGACTACACGGATACCGCCTCGGGGGCACGACTTCACGGATACCGCCTCGGGGGCACGACTACACGTATACTGCCTCGGGGGCACGACTACACGTATACTGCCTCGGGGGCACGACTACACGGATACCGCCTCGGGGGCACGACTACACGGATACCGCCTCGGGGGCACGACTACACGGATACCGCCCCGCGGGCACGATTACACGTATACCGCCTCGGGGGCACCACTTCACGGATACCGCCTCGGGGGCACGACTACACGTATACTGCCTCGGGGGCACGACTACACGGATACCGCCTCGGGGGCATGACTACACGGATACCGCCTCGGGGGCACGACTACACGGATACCGCCCCGCGGGCACGACTACACGGATACCGCCTCGGGGGCACGACTACACGGATACCGCCTCGGGGGCACGACTTCACGGATACCGCCTCGGGGGCACGACTACACGTATACTGCCTCGGGGGCACGACTTCACGGATACCGCCTCGGGGGCACCACTTCACGGATACCGCCTCGGGGGCACGACTACACGTATACCGCCTCGGGGGCACGACTTCACGGATACCGCCTCGGGGGCACGACTACACGTATACTGCCTCGGGGGCACGACTTCACGGATACCGCCTCGGGGGCACGACTACACGTATACTGCCTCGGGGGCACGACTACACGTATACTGCCTCGGGGGCACGACTACACGGATACCGCCTCGGGGGCATGACTACACGGATACCGCCTTGGGGGCACGACTACACGGATACCGCCCCGCGGGCACGATTACACGTATACCGCCTCGGGGGCACCACTTCACGGATACCGCCTCGGGGGCACGACTTCACGGATACCGCCTCGGGGGCACTACACGTATACTGCCTCGGGGGCACGACTTCACGGATACCGCCTCGGGGGCACGACTACACGTATACTGCCTCGGGGGCACGACTACACGTATACTGCCTCGGGGGCACGACTACACGGATACCGCCTCGGGGGCATGACTACACGGATACCGCCTCGGGGGCACGACTACACGGATACCGCCCCGCGGGCACGATTACACGTATACCGCCTCGGGGGCACCACTTCACGGATACCGCCTCGGGGGCACGACTTCACGGATACCGCCTCGGGGGCACGATTACACGTATACTGCCTCGGGGGCACGACTACACGTATACCGCCTCGGGGGCACGACTACACGTATACCGCCTCGGGGGCACGACTACACGGATACCGCCTCGGGGGCACGACTACACGTATACCGCCTCGGGGGCACGACTACACGGATACCGCCTCGGGGGCACGACTACACGTATACCGCCTCGGGGGCACGACTTCACGGATACCGCCTCGGGGCCACGACTACACGTATACCGCCTCGGGGGCACGACTACACGGATACCGCCTCGGGGGCACGACTACACGTATACCGCCTCGGGGGCACGACTACACGGATACCGCCTCGGGGGCACGACTTCACGGATACCGCATCGGGGGCACGACTACACGGATACCGCCTCGGGGGCACGACTACACGGATACCGCCTCGGGGGCACGACTTCACGGATACCGCCTCGGGGGCACGACTACACGGATACCGCCTCGGGGGCACGACTTCACGGATACCGCCTCGGGGGCACGACTACACGTATACCGCCTCGGGGGCACGACTACACGGATACCGCCCCGCGGGCACGACTACACGGATACCGCCCCGCGGGCACGACTACACGGATACCGCCCCGCGGGCACGACTACACTGATACCGCCTCGGGGCACGCGTTGCACCGCAGCCGGTGCTGCTATTGGTATATGAAGTTCAACCAGAGAAACTAGAAACTATCAGACAAAAGGTCCAAGTTGTGGATCGAAACGTCGATCACCTTTGTAATACATTTGTCCCTTTATTATATCCAGCCCTCAGAGTACGGGTCTGTCCTACCTTCTCTGGATGCACTGCATATAGGCTACGAGAACACAAAGCACAACATGAAAATGTTACGTACAGGAGGGATTTCCTGCAAGTCCAATACATATTGTCACAATGTCCAGAATACCTAGGGCTACAAAAGAAATATATTTCCAGACAGGAAAATATATTCTATATACAGTAAAGGAGTCAGGGCACACAATAACAGTAATAATCCAAACGATGGGAGCGGGTGCTTCTGCTAACGTACTAAACTGTACTATGCAGAAGGGGCAAAAAAGCCGACACACCAAATGGAGCAATAAATATGTCTGTCGTAGCTCAATGTTTTGGCTTCCCACACTCTAGAAAAAGGCTCCATTGGGAAGCCGAAACATTGAGCTAGTAAAGACACATCTGTTGTACATGCTTTTTTGACACTGACACACAAACACACCACACACACACATAAAACACACACACACACAAAACACACACACCACTCTTTTCCTCCCTTTACTACTCTATCCCCAGAAGGAAGAAGATGAATCTTTGGCACTAACTTCTCGTTCATTTCCAGACACCAGATTTCGAGCTCCATGGAATCACCCTGCGAAAGAGAGAGCAAAACTTGCTGAAAGTGTAGAGCAATGGGAACCTCATCTCACTGCACACTCTGTGACTCTGAATGTTATGATCGGATGTCACCCCTCTTCCTACACGCGGCCAAACTACCTCCGGTCTCCCCCAACCGCAGACTGCTCGCTTGTGGACAGACTGACCCTTACCTCGGAGGTCTTCAGGGAGATCTCCACACACATGGAGCGCCCCACCGCTGGCAGCTGACCCGACAGAGCTTTCTTTGCCTCATGCGTCACCTCGGGGATGTCTTTGATTGCCAAGTTAAACTGTGAAAAGACAGAAAGGACATTTGAATCCCCACCGCCTGTAATCAATTCAGCAGCTTTGAAGCATGAAAGAGCCAGCAGCTACTGATGCAGCGGCCGTTATTCGAACACATCTCGGCGCCGATTTTGAGTTCTCTGCTGTTCCCCACGCAGCACGAAACGCGGCCAATCGCCCCAGGCACTGCGCTTATCGCGGACGTTTTGTTTGAATTTCATGGATTCTGTTTCTTTGTTTGCAATAAAATGGATGAATTGTAAAGTGTACAGTACTGTGCTACAGTGTCACTGTGCTACTGTGTCACTGTGTCACTGTGCTACTGTGTCACTGTGCTACTGTGCTACTGTGTCACTGTGCTACTGTGTCAATTTCATGTTTTTAAAAGCCAGAACACTAAAATGCGTTTTTCTGCACTCGCCGCGCTCACATCTTAGTGCGGGAAGGCTGAAATTCATCCTGCGGTTTCAAATCGGGTTTCCGATGTACATGACGCGTGAAGTGTCCGAATAATGGCCGCTACATCAGTAGCACAGTAAAGCTACAACAAGAGATGGGCTACTAACGTCATTGGATGTCAATAGATCTGCAGAGAGAGGGCGGGAATCATGACACAGGCTACATTCTTAAACACAGTGTGTGCCAGACGTTTATATTCCCTATATAAGACCAGCAAATGGTAATCCCACGTGTGAGCACATTCACATGTCTCAGACAGGTCCGTAACCTGCCCTTCCCCCTATCTCGTAGCATACACCGCTTCCACTGCAGCCAGGGATTCTGGGTAATGATATGCAAATGAGCACACACAGTGTATAGAAGACGCTGACTTGCAGGGATTCTAAGTTCTAGTTGCCCCTGTTGGATGGGAAAGGAACCCCGAGGGTGGGAAAGGAACCCCGAGGGTGGGTAAGGAACCCCGAGGCTGGGTAAGAACACCATGCATGATCTTGTATATTAGGGAGAATTAGGGAGAGCATAAGGCAGGTACGCTCAACTCCAGCCCTCAAGCACCCCCCTCCCCCCAAACACGTCAGATTTTCAGAATATCCCTGCTTCAGCACAGCTGGTTCAAACAGAGGCTCAATCTTCGATTGAGCCACATGTGCTGAAGCTGGGATGTCCTGGCCTGTTGGGGGTTGAGGACTGGAGTTGGGCGTCCCTGACATAAATGATGATGATTCCACATAAGAAAAAGAAGAAGAGCATAAAAGTGCAAAAAGAGACGAGGAGAGCAGCTTTACCCAATCCGAGCCTGTTGGGGAGGAGGTGGAACGGGTACAGATCTTCTCTCCGAGCCGAGCCTGCACAATCACCTGGACAGTCTGGGGAAAGGAGGTTTTCATTCAGCCACGGAGTGTACAAATGCGAACCTGGAGAGATGCACCTGGCAGCAGGCATGTGTCAGCACTACACGGGGCAGCTCTCATTACTTGCTCATGGGGTATGCATGTATGCATGTATGTATGCATGTATGAATGTATGTATGCCTTTCCAGCAGTAATACACGTGACAATAATATCAATAACAAATAATACAAATAACATAAAGGGGAATTGTGCTTCAGACATAAAAGTAACATTTAGGAAAAGGCGTCCCTGCTCCGAAGAGCTTACAATCTAATGAGTCATGAGTGGAATCACACCTGTATTCAGTACGTTACTGCAGGACTACAAATGTAAAATACCGATACAGAACAGTGGGATAACAGGGCCCGTGTGGATGCAACACATTAGATAAGGAAATCACAACTTAGATATGTTGGGAAATACAGAGACAACAGTAGTAGATATAGTTGGGGAGCTGAGGGCAACTGACGTGTGAGTAATAGGCATATACAATATTTAAGAATTTCAAAAGGACCTCAGATGAAGACATAGAACCAACGATTCCTTGGGGTTACCTTCAGCGCAAAGAACTTGACGAACTTGTCCAGGTCCTTCCGGTCCTGGGGGCTGAGGTCAGTGTCCATCGCACCCGCAAATCTGAAAGAGAAACACAAAGTTTGTGCTAAGAACCTCGGGTCAGAACTGAACCCAAAGCTGCAAACCCGATCCGGCGGAAAGCTTCCATTGATAGATACCATCAGAGCACGATCACTCTCTCCTCCCTTTTAGCAGATTCTAACGGACCAACCTGAAAGGTTTTTGTTTTATAGATATTAAAATTCAATTAAAATCCATAAATGGCATCTAAAGAGGAGCCTGCTCAGGCTGAAATATAACAGCTGGTAATGCTTTGAAAGGTTCATGTATTACACAGCATTTAAGAACTGCCCTGTTACTGCAACACAATTTATTGTGTGCGTGCGTGCGTACACACACACACATTTTGTATAAAACTTTTTGGAGTGCCTATCTTTTTATATACAGCACTTGTGTGGTTCTTTGATGGCAGCACCCATTCCAACACTCCAGATTTACCTGATTGGTATGTTCCCCAAATTTCCCCCACGTTGAGATAGACACACACACACACACACGCACACACACACACACACGACCAAAGAAACTGCTACAGCGTTACTATATAATAATGTCGTTGTGATGGTCAGCCTGTCCAATTCTCAGGTCCCTCCATAGCAGAATTATCAAACGTCCAAGTTCAGGTGAGGGGAAGGTGTCTTGCGAGGCTCGCTACATGCGAGTGTGTTTGATAGGAAGCAGAGTAGACACCCTGGGAGTGTGGGCCCTAATGAAAAACTATTTCTTCAAAGTGCAGGTCTCCTCTAGGCCAGAGATACAAAGTACAGCTCTACTCACAAGTTTATAATGAAGTTCCCCATTTAATGTGACAGCCAAGAACAGAGGAAAAACCAGGTTTCAGGTCCCACATGGGCCTTTCGTCAGGTCCCTAATGAAAGCCATGTTTTTTTGGCCCCGGGATCATATTCCTAGGAGCAGCGCTGACTTGCTAACTGGAGCTCGCACACTGGGATTACTACTCCTACATCAGCACTTCAGGCACACACGCTTTCCTGCCTACGTGCCCGTTTCATGCCAGCAGTGCCACATTCAGCACTTTCTTAAAACATGTCCTAAGGGTACAACATAGTTTAGAAATACCCATCAATATTTATTTGCAGATAAGTTCCCAGAAGGTGCCTGGCTGGAATGACTGAATCCTTATTCATTTCAATCAACTTTTACCCCTCAAAATATCAGGTGGAGTGTTCCTGCCCCAAAAAAAGAAGGACAGCAAAGCAAAGTATTCGAAAAAACACACCCAGATTTTATGTTATTGCTTTTTTAATTGTTCCTTAGACCAAGTAGTATATACAATGAAAAGTGCACAGCAGAGAAGGGACTGGTCGGTACGGCTACGCTCGATATATCCAAACATAGCGAGAAAGCTTAGGGATGTGCTGCTAATGGCCCTGACAGACTTGTTTGCCTGGTCGCTGTAGACTGGATTGTTTTTTTCTAGGACAGGGGAAGGGCGGGTTGAGGAGCCACTTCAATAAAATAACAGCAGGGAATCCACCAGCCAGAGAGGCGGACATGTTTGGTTAATGAAAACACTGCTCAAAAGAACTTTGCAATATTTATTTACAAGTGGTTTACTGGATCTAGGACAGCTGGAATTCAGAGTGGAAATAAAAAAGGAAATGGGGCCAGATTTACTCAGCGGTACTTAGCCGTATGGCAACGTTCGTTTCAACGGGCTGTAAGGTGCTCAGCATAGCTTAGTGGCATGCCACATAATCTTGGTGAATTTATTTATTTATAAAATGTTTTACCAATACATTGAGTTACCTCTCGTTTTCAAGTATGTCCTGGACATAGTTAAGATGACAAATAATACATGGTTACAAATACATAGTTACATAAGTGAACAGGTTATACATTATTTATTGCATGCACAGTAAGAGATAATATATATTATAGGCGTATTTAACAGTTACAGACCAGAGCTGCCTCAGCACAGGTGGCACAATCAGTTGCTGCTTCAGCACAGGTGGCTCAGTCTTTCACTGAGCCCGATTGAGCATCCTGTGCTGAAGCAGGGATTTCCTGTAACCCTGACCTGTTGGTGGCCCTTGGGGACTGGAGTTGGCCGCCCTGCCTTAGAATCTACTTCAGAGCTGATTCATCAAATGTTTTTAAAAATAGCTCCCATCAAAATATCCTAAATTAAAAATCTAAAGGGGCACAGGGGCATTATTTGATGAGAAACATTGGTGTGAAATAGGAGTCAAGGAACGAAACAAGAGAGCTCAAGTGAAAGATTAAATGGTGCAGACAATGCAGCTCCTGTAAATGGTTAAAGCTGCCCAAACTTGTGTCACAGATCTTACTGGGAACAGGGAGAGGGGAAAGGACAACATGCTCTCTGTAAATAAAAGCCTCAATTATACCAGGAGCTGCAGAGCGATCCGGTGACGTCATCGCAGCGACGCCACATGTGCACATGCAGAAGCAATTTGTAGCGCAACTGCAGGAGACATGGCCAGATCATCTCTCTGTGTGTGTGTGTGTGTGATTGGTTTGTTCAGGTGCACTGGGATTGGCCGTGCAAATCCCATGACGCGGCCGTCGCCCGTGATAAACAAATTCTCAGATCTCTTCATGAGACAGAAGCTTTGCAGCACGTCGCGGCGCTACCGTCGCGATTGGTATGGGCGCTTTCATTGGATTCTATTGCTTTGTTTTGACGCTGCGTGTCTTTGCGCCACACATCGTCGCCGGCGATTTCTGGTATAATCACGGCCTAACAATCCATTGTGTCAACATGTAGGGAGTTTGATCTGAAATAATCTTGTAAATACGAATGCCTATTGCGTCATTGTTTTCAGAATATGCTGCAGTCCCCTACAATAGCCAAGGGGTTAGCATAGGACATAGGTGTCTCTGATAACAGAAGCCTGCTTCCTACCCCAGAGAAACAGACAGGAGTTCAGGGCCACAGCCCCCCACCCCTCTAACCTGCCCAGAAATCATTCTGCTCCTTGTTTGAAAGCATTCCCTGTAATATGTGCTTGTCAGCTGAATGACACGTGGCAGTTGTACAGAAGGCTGCTATTGTAGCTTTCAATGACACAGAATTTCACGGGAGAGAAGTACAACTTGGCCCCTCTGATCTGCCCACTCTCCCTAGTTTGCTGATGTGTTGCTAGGTAGAACAGATACTTTTAAGACGCAGTCACACACACACACACTTCTCTTTTTTTTTGTTGGTAATTTAGCCATTTAAAGCGTTCCTTATGCATGCTAAGGTGATCTGTACCTTTTATTATCAGGGATGTTGCAATCTGCCGTTATCCGCCTACAAAATCATAGACTTCTGACTGAAATTAAGATCGCTGTCACTTTCCTCACACGTCAGGGGATGAAGCGTGAGATAATGTTTATTTTTAGCATTTCTAATAAGGATTGAAAAAAAAGAACAAAATGTTGTATATTTTTAAGAGTAATTCAATGTTATGTGCTTTCTCCTCTTTAACCGGCTAACAGGAGACTGACACCTTACAGCAGGGGAGCTCACCTTCAATCCTCAAACCCCCAACAGTCAGGCTTTAAGGATATCCCAGCTTCAGCACAGGTGGCTCAATCAGTGGCTCAGTCAAAGACTGAGCCACCTGTACTGAAGTAGGGACTGATTGAGCCACCTGTGCTGATGCAGGGGTATCCTAAACACCTGACCTGTTGGTGGCCCTTGACCACTGGAGTTGAGCACCAATGCATTAAAGGACCTAATCAACCCCTTTGCTTCCAGAAAGGCCAGCCACACAAAGTAAATACAATGCATTGGGTGGCCTGTAATACTTTGCTTCCAGAAAGGCCAGCCACACAAAGTAAATACAATGCATTGGGTGGCCTGTAATACTTTGCTTCCAGAAAGGCCAGCCACACAAAGTAAATACAATGCATTGGGTGGCCTGTGATACTTTGCTTCCAGAAAGGCCAGCCACACAAAGTAAATACAATGCCTTGGGTGGCCTGTGATACTTTGCTTCCAGAAAGGCCAGCCACACAAAGTAAGTACAATGCATTGGGTGGCCTGTGATACTTTGCTTCACAATGTATTACAGATTCCTCTTGCAAAAGGAGGGGGTTAAGGAGTAAAACTTACTCTTCCAATGGGTTGGGGGGTAATAGGCCAATACGTGCCTATACCTCATCCTTTATACCGATGTAGCAGACGGTACTGCACCCGTTAACATGAAGCGTTTACACTGGCACGTTATTAAACAATAGTGCTATTGAAAGCAATGGTTAAGGAGAACGCACACGTGTTATATAACGCATTCTTTTGTGCATTCACTGGGGTAATGTCAGCTACATCTGTATTTATTGATTATTCCATTTCTTCTGACGGAAACATTAGAAAATATTAATTAAATGCTGAAAAGAAATGTGCTTGCCAACTCCATATTCAATACTAGCACCTTGATTCAGAGGCCTGCCCACTGGCAGACTTCAGTTTGCACCCTTCACACCTCGCCCGTGATGCTCGCCAACCTGATGACATTGATCTCTCCTGGTCCCTACATGAGTCACTTCTTTATCCTGCCATATATCTCACCCCACTGCTCCCGATAGCACCGCAACTGATATATAAACCATCCTCAAGGAGAGCAAGAGGGGCGTGTAATGTGACCGACTGAGCTCCTGATCCAGTAATGTGCATTTTCCTAGCTTTCAATAACAGGACAGCAAAAAGATAATGATTCTGCACAACTTTTGTAATTAATTGCCCAAAAATAATGTATAAAGGTAGTCTCAAGGCAGGGCTGGAAACTAGTGCCACACTGCCTTATGTAGCAGTATATCAGGGACCCACTGATTTAGGGAGCAATATACCAGAGGCTACAATATAGTTGACACATACACAAAATAATGGGGTGGAGAACAGTGGAATGGATGGATGATGGATGGATGATGGATGGATGATGGATGGATGGATGATGTCGTCTGGTTTTTAGTAGGTCAGCTTGTTGAACTTCACTAGCACTCACAGCAGTCAGTGTATCCTTTTGGGTTCAGGATCTTGTGCGGTTCTGTAGACTCCGACCATGTGTGAGAACAGGAGCCCCCACTTCAGTGGTAGTGGGAGGTGGCTATCTACACACAGGATAGTAGTGTTCCCATCATCAGTCGGTTTATGATCGATACAGGTACTAATTTACAGACCACCATTTGGTCCAAAAAGTGTATAGTCTCATTACTGCCGGTCCCAGTCAGTTTAATGGGCGTACTTACACCCTTTAATGACTGTATGAAGTCAGTTAAGGTTTCAACCGTCCCAGTCCATTAGAAAAAGAAATAATCTCTATAGCAATAATACCAAATTTCATGAAAAATAGGATTTGTGAAAATACGTGCCTTCCAAATGAGTTCTTCAGTATTTTGTGAAATCTTTTTAATTTGGACTAACAATTGATATTATAAGACAAGTTATAAGACAACTTTTCTCTTTTCCTCAGGTCAAGCAAGCTGACCCGAGGAAGAGTGCGAACTCTCGTAAGCGTATTTTATAATATCAATTGTTAGTCCACATAAGAAAAGGTTTCACCTAATAGTGAAGTACTCATATACTGTGCACTGTCGCAACTGGCCTGACACTGCTATTTCTACTTAATTCATGCCTCCTCGAAGGGATGTCTGTTTATATTGGCAAACGCAGGTGCCATGTGTGAATCCAGTGCTGTACCTGCAAGTTGTAGGGAAATGTTTAGGAATTTGGAATAGTTCTTGTGTAATACGATGTGCACAGGTGGTGTAAAAAAAAGTCAATGGTTGCCCTCTTATTGTGAGGGTCATTGGTACGCAATTATTGTACAGCTTGTACCCATTCATTATGTGGATGAATATACATAGACTATCCATGTCCAGCTTTACCATAGCAGGAATATAGAACAGGGGTGGCCAACTCCAGTCTTTAAGGGCCACCAACAGGCCAGGTTTTCAGGATGTCCTTGCTTCAAGAAAGGTGGCTCCATTTTTGACTTCAGCACAAGTGACTGAGCCGCTCATTGAGTCACCTGTGCTGAAGCAGGGATATCCTGAAAACCTGGCCAGTTGGTGGCCCTGGAGGACTGGAATTGGCCACCCCTGATATAGAACCTCTAGGGCAATGACCGGCCTTGCAGGTGGATTGTGCAATGGTTTATGGATCCTGAGTAAAGTGTAGATGATTGGTCTGATACACATGCAGCGGCCGTTATTCGAACAAATCACGGCGCCGTTTTCGTGTGCGCTGCTGTACTCCACGCGGCATGAACGCGGCCAATCGCCCCAGGCACACGTGTTTATCGCGGTTGCTTTGTTTGAATTTCATGGATCCTGTTTCTTTGTGTGCATTGAAATGAATGAATTGCAATGTGTACAGTGCTGTGCTACTGTGCCAATTTCAGGTGCTTAAAAAGCAGAACACTGAAATGCCATTTTCTGCACTCGCGTCTTAAGTCGGTACGGTTGGAAGAAATCCCGCGCCATGACATGGGTATTCCGAGGTATACAACGCGTGAAGTGTTCGAATAACGGCCGCTGCATCTGTAGGTTAGCCTGAGTAAGGTTCTGTATTGCTGTGTTTCCGCATCAACCGATCTATTTGACAGAGCTAATGTTATCGTCTGTCACAGTCCAGCATTTTATAGCACAGTGAATCAGAGTGTTTAAGAATTTCATTTCTATAAATCGGAATAGTTAAAGTGGACTAGCGCTCCACCTTTGACCGCTGGACGAATTATAATCTCTTTATTGCTGGCTATGGTATTTATAGCAATCTTTCACTATACGTCAAGGAACTTTAGAACGATTAAATTGAACCAAGCTGCAAAAGGTGGAGATGGCGGGATTAGTGGTTTTTGATATAAGCCACCCTTAAAATGAAAAGGTGTATTGTCATTTTGTTGGAGTGAAACAAAAATCTTTCAATTTGAGATTACGTTTCAATTTAAACCATTTAACCCGCCAGTGAAAAATCACTAATAGTGCGAGTGGGTACAAAGGTTAAAGACGTTTCAGGGAAGTTTCAGCAGGAGGTCAACACACGCTTAGATTGAAAATTGCCGCTTGCGCGGTTGGCACGGCAGCTTTTGTGACTTGGCGTGTGTGCGGCCACCCCTCCCGATAGGTTTTCTGTCCTGTGTGCACCTTGTCACCTGCCGGTAAATGACTGGGTCACTAGCAGCGGACTGACTAGTAGTCGGGCTTGTGGTCAGTCCTGCATGTGTGGATTCTAAGCTAGGATCACGGAGACTTCCACAACCCCGAAGCCAACAGTATATTCCCTCCTGCAGCCAATAGTATAACTCTCCCCCCCACCCCCCCGCAGCCAATAGTATATCCCCTCCTGCAGCCAATAGTATATCCCCTCCTGCAGCCAATAGTATACCCCCTCCTGCAGCCAACAGTATACATCCCCCTCCCCCCTGCAGCCAACAGTATACATCTCACCCCCCCTGCAGCTAATAGTATACATCTCCCCTCCCTGCAGCCAATAGTATACATCTCCCCCCCCATGCAGCCAATAGTATACATCCCCCCCCTGCAGCCAATAGTATACATCTCCCCCCCACCTGCAGCCAATAGTATACATCTCCCCCCGCTGCAGCCAATAGTATACATCTCCCCCCCCCTGCAGCCAATAGTATACATCTCCCCCCCCCTGCAGCCAATAGTATACATCTCCCCCCCCTGCAGCCAATAGTATACATCTCCCCCCCCTGCAGCCAATAGTATACATCTCCCCCCCCTGCAGCCAATAGTATACATCTCCCCCCCCTGCAGCCAATAGTATACATCTCCCCCCCCTGCAGCCAATAGTATACATCTCCCCCCCCTGCAGCCAATAGTATACATCTCCCCCCCCTGCAGCCAATAGTATACATCTCCCCCCCCCTGCAGCCAATAGTATACATCTCCCCCCCCTGCAGCCAATAATATACATCTCCCCCCCCCTGCAGCCAATAATATACATCTCCCCCCCCCTGCAGCCAATAATATACATCTCCCCCCCCTGCAGCCAATAATATACATCCCCCCCCCCTGCAGCCAATAGTATACATCTCCCCCCCCCCTGCAGCCAATAGTATACATCTCCCCCCCTGCAGCCAATAGTATACATCTCCCCCCTGCAGCCAGTAGAATATATATCCCCCCCTGCAGCCAATAGTATACATCTCCCCCCCCCTGCAGCCAATAGTATACATCCTCCTCCCCCTGCAGCCAGTAGAATATATATCCCCCCTGCAGCCAATAGTATACATCCCCCTCCCCCTGCAGCCAGTAGAATATATATCCCCCCCTGCAGCCAATAGTATACATCTCCCCCCCCTGCAGCCAATAATATACATTCCCCCCCTTGCAGCCAATAGTATACATCTCCCCCCCTGCAGCCAATAGTATACATCTCCCCCCCCCTGCAGCCAATAGTATACATCCCCCCTCCCACTGCAGCCAGTAGTATATATACCCCCCCCCACTGCAGCCAGTAGTATATATATATCCCCCCCATAGCCATAGTATAGCGCTGAACCTGTGAAACCAACTCAACTGTGGCAAGTAACACAGATCAAGAAGCTTCCTAAAGAGTGCGACAATACACTCAACAAGAGAACTTGGAGTAATGAGGCTCAAGCCTCGGTATCCAATATCACCACTGACAGATTTAATCTGTCAGTCAGAACAGAACGGTCAGTATACTCTGCGACCCTTATATTCGTTTTTTCGGAATTTGCTTAGTTTATTTTTGAGCCAGGTCACCTCTATATTTGTATAATCACTTCGGGGGGTGTAAATTGTCATGTGTAAGTGTGTGTCTCTCACCGCTTCTCATCACCGAGCAGGCGGTTCGGTTCCTCGGTACTCTGGTTCCGTTGGTGTTGGATCTCTGGCACCGGAACTCGGCCTCGGTTACAACTACAGTACGAACGATACGTGTGTCCAGTTCCTCCCAGGTCTCCCCGGTGTCACAGGCCCCGGGCCTCCTCTCCCCCCGGGCCTCCTCTCCCCCCGGTGTCACAGGCCCCGGGCCTCCTCTCCCCCCGGTGTCACAGGCCCCGGGTCGCGGTTACCTCCCCGGTGTCACAGGCCCCGGGTCGCGGTTACCTCCCCGGTCTCCCCCCGGTGTCAGAGGCCCCTGGTCGCGGTTACAGCCCCGATCTCCGGCCCCGGTGTCACAGGCCTCGGGTCGCGGTTACCTCCCCAGTCTCCCCCCCGGTGTCCTAGGCCTCGGGTCGCGGTTACCTCCCCAGTCTCACAGGCCTCGGGTCGCGGTTACCTCCCCAGTCTCCCCCCGGTGTCACAGGCCTCGGGTCGCGGTTACCTCCCCAGTCTCCCCCCGGTGTCACAGGCCTCGGGTCGCGGTTACCTCCCCAGTCTCCCCCCGGTGTCACAAGCCTCGGGTCGCAGTTAGCTCAGGAGCCGCCATTACTGTTTGTTTTCATGACGCGATGTCCGGACAGTAAAGCGAGTCCCGCCTCCGCATATTCCACACACAGTATAATCCTCCCAAATCCCCGGGTATACCGCGCACACTGGCAGGGACTGAGTCATTCTCCGGCTCCTGTCCTTTGGTATACCGCGGTGCGCGGCCAGTGTCCGGCTGTGAGGTGGGGAATGTGCTGCTCCGAATAATAAGGCTCAGTCTGTGCTGACAGGTCAGAGTGCAAGTGTGTGTGTGTGTGTGTGTGTGTGCAACAATATGCATAGTGTGTTTGTGTGTGTAACAATGTGTGTGTGTGTGTGCGCGCAACAATATGCATAGTGTCTGTGTGTGTGTGTGTGAGTAACAATATGCATAGTGTGTTTGTGTAACAATATGCATAATGTGTGTGTGTGTGTAACAATATGCATAGTGTGTGTGTGTGTGTGTGTGTGTGTGTGTGTGTGTGTGTAACAATGTGTGTGCGTGTAACAATATGCATAGTGTGTGTGTGTGTGTGTGTGTGTGTGTGTGTGTGTGCAACAATATGCATAGTGTGTGTGTGTGTGTGTGTGTGTGTGCGTGTAACAATATGCATAGTGTGTGTGTAACAATATGCATAGTGTGTGTGTAACAATATGCAGTGTGTGTGTGTGTACACCGAAACGTTGGATCATTGTGACTGTTTTTAGTCATTTAAATACTTTTTTGCATTAACACTTTTTTAGCATCCTTTTTGGTGTGCACGACATCCCCCTTTTGCCATTCTTACCAGTACCCTAACTGTAGCATCCGTGCTTTCACTGCCTTTTTTATTCATGTCCCCTCGGATTAGGGGCATCCCAAATTGCATGTTCTTGATCTTCTTCTTTTTTGTTTACTTCCTGGTAAAACATGTTATAAATAAATAAATGCATTTCTCACTTGTAGATATCCCCACTGTGCAATAACACACAATACTTATCAAGTTCGCTGTGGGTGCTGGAACTCCAGGGACCTGGGCTGAGAGCCAGTCACAAATATGGCTGTCCCCATCGCGGTTCTGGACTGTGACCTCCTGCTGTATGGCCGCGGGCACCGCACGCTTGACCGATTCCGACTGGACGATGTCACGGACGAGTATTTGGTTTCCACTTACGGCTTTCCTCGGCAGTTCATTGACTACCTGGTGGATTTGTTAGGAGACAGCCTGTCCCGACCCACCCAGCGCTCGCGAGCCATCATCCCAGAGACCCAGATCATGGCAGCACTCGGGTTCTACACCTCCGGCTCCTTCCAGACCCGCATGGGAGATGCCATTGGAATTAGCCAGGCTTCCATGAGCCGCTGTGTCACCAATGTCACAGAGGCCCTAGTAGAGAGAGCCTCCCAGTTCATCCGCTTCCCGCGAGAGGAGGGGTCCGTGCAGCGGCTGAAGGATGAGTTTTACGGGCTGGCTGGGGTACCGGGGGTGCTGGGAGTGGTGGACTGCACCCATGTGACTATTAAAGCTCCTAATGCAGAGGACCTATCGTACGTTAACAGGAGAGGCCTACACTCTCTGCACTGCCTCCTGGCATGTAATGCTCAGGGGGTCCTGCTGTGTGCGGAAACCCACCGGCCTGGCAGCATACAGGACAGCGGAGTGCTGCATCAGTCTGACCTGCGCTGCCTGTTTGAGACAGACATGCACAAAGAGGGCTGGCTGCTGGGTAGGTCAGATACAGCAGTGTTACCCACGGGTGCATCAAACTGAGTTAGGGTTCCCTGCAGGAAAACAAACCAAAATGCCACCTCCGTGCTGTTGATGAAACATTTTGTGTTGCATTTAATATAATAACTCTAGTCTTAATATACTTTGGCTAAAGAATTGAACTAAATGACCCTCGCTTGTAAACAGATAAGTCTTTAACTATATAATATATAATATGTCAGATGTAACACGGGGCGTTTAGTCTCTTGTTCTGTATATGAGGTCACAATCCCAGCAGCGTTCCTTTTGACACAGTATATATGATGTGGTGGATTTGGGTTCTGAGCTTAAAATGAGCTGTGTGTGTTCATCACAATAGCACCGCAGAAACACACTTCACTTTCTAAAGCAATTTCGTAGGTACTCGCCTGTTGATAAAGTGAGGTGGTGCGTCAGCGATTACATCATATGAATAGTTCTCATAAACATCATCACAACCGTTGGGGGAAAAGATATTGAAAATAAACAGACAGAGCTGCCCAAAACCGTTCGTGAAATTTATAACGGGAAATACAGTATTTGTTTCAGGATAACTCCAGCAGTAACGGGTTAGAAAAGTCTAATATTCGATGTAGCAAAGGCATTAATACATGTAGGGTTTGTATTTTCTAGAGCTGCGGTACCCAGCCTTTTTTTTACACCCCCTGCTACAAAATATTTGTTCCGCAAACATCTAATTAATCTTGTTGCCTATACTTTATAGGTAACAAAACTGTGTGAGCGATCCCAGGCAGTACAGTGTCCTGGGCCCGTGGGGGGAACACACGCTTAATAAGGCCCCCAAACTGCCCCTCTGTGTGCTATGGGGTATAGCTACAGTATCACTCACTGCGGGAGCTTCCAAAGTCATGCCCCACAATGCCTTGCTGCTGTGGATGCAAAGCATTGTGGGGAGTGATTTGGGGAGCTCCTGCTGTAATTGAGAGCTATCCCACCCATGCTAAGGTGAAGTTTGGGGCCTTACTAAGTGCGCAGTCCGCATACGGGCTCAGGAACCCGCTATAATGCCTGGGATCCACCATTAAAGATTTTTGGGGAAATTGCTGGTCTAGAACATACAGTAGTTGTCGGGAAGCTAAGAAATGGAAACGGAGTGATTGTCTCTGTAAGGATAAAGCAGAAAGCGCTCACCCCTGGTGTGTTTTATTTCACAGCGGACAATGCTTTCCTCCTCCGGCCGTGGCTAATGACCCCGGTGCAAATCCCCGAGAGCCCCCCAGAATATCGCTACAATATGGCGCATTCGGCCACGCACGGCGTGATGGAACGCACGCAGCGGGCCCTGCGATTGCGTTTCCGCTGCCTGGACGGCTCAACGGCCACCTTGCAATACTCCCCCGAAAAGTCCGCGCAGATCGTGCTGGCGTGCTGCGTCCTCCACAACATTGCGCTGCAGCACGGGCTGGATATCTGGAGCGAGCCCGTAGCGGCGGGGCTGGAGCCCGAAGAGGAGTGCGGGCACATGGAGGCCACGGAGTCTGAGGCGTATCGAATGCGGCAGGAGCTCATCCTCACCCACTTCAACTGACACTGGGACGAAGGCCACTGATCTCAAGGAAGCCGGGGCTACTGGCTGAAGTCTGATAGCCACTATCGATTTATTAATGGGCATTCAATTAAAAGAGACAGTCGCACACAGCGGGCAAAAAAGAACTTCTTTTTAAACAACGTCTCAATGTAAGGCTTCCCCAAGATTCAGTCAGCCCTTGCAGTAAAATGTTAACTTATTTCCTTACTGGTCGTTTTTTTTTCTCTTTTCTTTGGAGAAGTTTCATTTGAATGTTATCCGGTGAGGATTTGTTTTTTTTTCTCCTTTATGCTAATGGCGGCAGAATAATGAAACAACGGGGGGTAAAAAATAAAATAAAGGTCTGCATCAACTGTCACATTGTAGTTACAGCCGATTACAAACAGTCTTATCTCGAGAGATTGGTTAAAATGATTAAAAATATGTATTTACACATGTCTCATTTTGTTTTAAACCAGTGTCGTCCTCTACATTTAAGCGATCAGGCTGCTTTAAAAAAAATGTTTTGCCTAAACCGGGTCTGATCGGGGACCCGCGCTGGGTCCGGAGATCCTTGCAGTTTTTTTTGTGTCCTGTTTTTGACGCACGAAACCACAAATATAGAGGGTAGAGAGGGCGGATATCCTGTTGGCCGCTGGATCAAGGCCATATTGTTTCTCCAGTTTGCCCCATGGACGGGGTCGGACCAGGATTTGCCGTTTCGGACACGTTTCACTTAAAATTACAAACGATAATAATACGTGGGATTGCAGCAGCTTTAACAAATTATAAGTCACAGTCTTTGTTGATTTTGGTAGTAGGGGGGACTTCCCCTTTAAATGTTCAAAGCCACGCAAGAATGTGTTGAACTAATTACAGTGATATATTAATAGATTAATAATTAATAATACCTTAATAAAAAGCAGGGACGTTGAAGTATTTTTAAAGTGTGTATATAATGATGCCTTTTTATGCTGTCTACGGACATGGTTTCTTTTGGGCTGCTGAAGGTAAAAACATACCAACTCCATGTAGCTTTTCAAATAAAACATTTTGTAAGCAAACAAATAATGACATCTGGTGTCCGAACCCACCAGCCTGTTCTCTGTCTCTGCAACTCGCCCCTTTCCTTTTATATGCATTTGTGTATTTAATACGGCACCAAAATGAACGTTACCTGTCACAGCAAGAACATGAACCTGAGATCACTTTGTACAGATATTGTGCGATGTCTTCTTCATCATTTCACCATATTGCTGCCTGTCCGTGATTGTTTAATTGTGCAGTTTTCTGGATTTTTGTATAAAAATTAACATTAATATACAAAATGAATAACAAGGATTTATTTCTTGAACTTTTTATTTAAAAACTATATACCGGTGTATATATTTATTATTTTTTCTTTAAGATGTCAGTGTTATATGTTTTATGTAATCTATATTACTTCTTTTAAATGGTTATACATAACTAACTATAACCCCAAAAAACGTCCCAAAGACAATAAGGAATAACAAAAAAATACAAACAAGGAATACAATAAATACATAAGGAAAACAAATAAATGCAATAAATAAACACAAATAAGGAATACAATAAATACATAAATAAGGAAAACAAATAAATGCAATAAATAAACACAAATAAGGAATACAATAAATACATAAATAAGGAAAACAAATAAATGCAATAAATAAACACAAATAAGGAATACAATAAATGCATAAGGAATACAATAAATAAATACATAAGTGTAACCCTTATTCCCTCCCCCCCCCCCCAATCTCGGATAGGGTCTCCTTGGGAATCTAGTGATCAGGCTACGTGTCTTAGTGTGGTGCGTACCTGCTGGCAACAGGGGGCCCATAGTCTCCCGCGATGACATGGGGAGAACAGGACAGGCTTCTGCGGTTGTGCCTCCGTCTCTCTTACTGGTGCAGCGCCTCCATCTCCTGCGGCCCCCAGCTGCATGGGGTGTAGTATCTACAAGTGAGTATTCCTTCCCCTCCTCCCGATACACTTCACTCTCAGGCAGGAGTATAAGTAAAAGTGCAGTCTTTATTGGTCTTCTCTATTCAGCAGCCAGATCACACAGCAAGCTGTCTTCCTTCAGGATGTCCCTGACCTCACTCCCGGCCTAGGGCACCAAGAGTGGGTCGTGCTCTTCCCCTATCCTCTATACAGGATAGGCGGTATGGGGTGCACCCTCCCCCCGTAGGGAGGCCTCCAGCCTGCCAATCCTGGCAGCTCAGTCTGGGTCACCCTTGTCCCTCTCACTCTGGGGACAGACTCAATTAAATAGGAAGTCGCAGTTCACTAAGTTGCTCCAGCAGGTACCACCCCTGTGTCTTCTGACTGGACACAGAGCCTGATGACCTGCCTTCACTGACTCACTGCACTGCCTGAAGTTGGGAAAACCCATGATAGCTCCTGGCAAACCTGCCCTTATGCAGGAATTACTGCCAGGAGGAGGGCAGACCTATAGCCCAAACCACACAGGGTTACATAAGGAAAACAATAAATAAGGAATACCATAAATAAATACATAAGGAATAGAATAAATACATAAGGAACACAATAAATAAATACATAAGGAATAGAATACATACATAAGGAATAGAATAGATAAGGAATACAATACATACATAAGGAATAGAATAGATAAGGAATACAATAAATAAATAAGGAATACAGTATAGCAGGGCTCCCCCTTGAGTCCCTTTACCTCCGTGGGGCTCGCAGGTGCCAGCGGCAGAGCGCGCGCATCCGGTGGTTGCTGGTGAGCTGCGGAGGGGGAGAGCTGCAGTCGGTAAGGCGACGGAGTCTCCGGAGGCTCCCGTGACAGGGCGCCGCAATGTTTGGTGGGCGCGCGCATGCGCGGAGGTTCATGCATGCGCAAAGAGATTGTGGCGGCCATTACAGATGCACACAGGCGCAGTGGAAGGACACGGCTCAGAGGGGAACTACAACACCCAGCAGCCACTGGGGCTGCAAGATCACCTGGCTATGCTTAGCCAATAGGACTGCCAGAATCCCCTGCTCAGAGATGGATACATTTGGTGCGCTGCAAGCCACGCCAGTTGGAGCTGGGACAAGGAAGGGGGAGGTTGTGTGTGCAGGTGTCTGTGGCACCTGCACTAGGCCAGATATCCCCTGTTAGGCCCCAGCTAGGCCCCGACTCCCACATAGCTGGTGGTTGCTATAGGGACTTGCCCTTAGACAGGGACACTGTCCCGCTTAGCACTATCAGTGTCAGGGACACAGTGAGACGCCGCACGGTGACTGCGGTCCAGAGCCAGACTATAGAGACAAAGCTAGGACGCGGCTGCACTGGCCTTAGATGATCTGGGACCAGATCACCCATCTATAACAGAAACTCTCTATGGTGGGACAGTCCATGCGGGATCCACCCAACGTAGAGTAGAGGCTTCACGGTTCAGCACTTCGGATCCGTGGATCCCATCTTCACACACCCGGCAGCTACCCAACGTATCACGTGCACCAACTCAACACTTTAGTGGGGCAGCGCTGTCTCACACATTTGGGTGGGTTGGCTCTTGGGGGACACTGGAATGGTCCGGTGCCTGTAGCACCTCAGTACATTGGGGTAACCCGCCCCCCCCCCGGTGTGGACACGGTGTTAGGGAGGCACGGTGAGGGGTTATTGCCCTGCGAGGTCTGTGAGGGTGTACCTATGAGGATCGCTGCAAGGCTCCGCACCTTGGACGCGTCACGCGACGACGACAGCTGTACGCGTGCAACTCAACCTCCATTCGCGCGGAGGAGTGCATCCGCGGACCTACTGCCTGGTGCCATTCCTCCTAGGGAAGGGTCTTACCCCCTGTCTGTGCCCGAGACAAAGGCCACGAGGCAATATATCCAGGAGAATCTCCAGATGGGGTTCATTCGAAAATCTTCGTCACCCGCTGGTGCGAGCTTCTTTTTTGGACAGAAGAAAGATGGTTCTCTCAGGCCGTGTATAGATTACCGTGGCCTCAACAAGCTATCAAGAATCGCTACCCTTTACCGCTGATAGCTGAACTCTTTGATAGGCTACAAGGAGCTACTATTTTTACCAAGTTGGATCTTAGAGGTGCCTACAACTTGGTAAGGAGCCGGCAAGGAGACGAATGGAAGACGGCCTTCAACACTCGCGATGGGCATTACGAGTACCTGGTCATGCCCTTTGGCCTCTGCAATGCACCCGCAGTTTTCCAGGACTTCGTGAACGAAATTTTCAGGGATCTGCTGGACCGACATGTAAACGTGTACCCGGACAACATCCTCATTTTTTCCAGATCCACCCACGAACATCCAGGGCACGTTAGGCAAGTTCTTCAGCAACTGAGGGAAAACAACCTTTTCGCTAAACTAGAGAAATGCCAATTTTCTCAGACTTCCACTTCCTTTCTGGGCTATATTATCTCCGACACTGGTCTCGCTATGGATCCTGTCAAAGTCAAAGCAATCATGGATTGGCCGTGTCCATTGTCTCTCAAAGCTATCCAAAGATTTCTTGGGTTCGCCAATTACAACCAGAGATTGATCCAGAACTTCTCATCAGTAGTTGCACCCATTATGGCGTTAACCCAAAAAGGAGCCGACCCGGCGCACTGGCCTTCTGAGGCCATCAGAGAGTTTGAAAAATTAAAGAAAGCCTTCTCCTCCGCACCCATCCTGGTACACCCAGATCCTTCACTACCGTTTACGCTCGAAGTCGATGCCTCCGACGTAGGAGCAGGAGCTATACTCTCTCAGAGAAAGAACCCTCAAGCACGACATCCCTGTGCGTATTTTTCAACAAAAAAAATTCTTCCGCAGAAAGGAACTACAACGTAGGGAATCGTGAATTCCTCGCGATCAAGATGGCCCTGGAAGAATGGAGACACCTTCTGGAGGGTACAGAAATTCCGGTCACTATCTTGACCGACCACAAGAATTTATTGTACATTGAGGGTGCACGTCGGCTTGGGTCACGGCAGGCAAGGTGGTCCTTATTTTTTACCCGCTTCAATTTTATAATTTCCTACATTCCAGGGTCAAAAAACATAAAGGCTGATGCTCTTTCCCAGCAATTTCTAGTGGAGGACAACGCTGTGGATCATCAGGAAACTATCCTCTCCCCAACCTGCATCCTGGCAGCCAAAACCTTTGACGCATTGCCGGACATCACCATAGCTCAACGTAACATCCCAGGGGGACTCAGGGTTACGAAGGGACGATTGTTCACGCCACTGAAATTCCAGAGGAGAGTGATGGAATGGGGTCACGCATCCAAAGTAGCCGGTCATCTTGGTACAAGGAGTACGACCGACCTCTTGGAGTGCACCTTCTGGTGGCCTAACATGTGCAAAGATATAAGGAGTTTCGTCGCTACATGCGCCCAGAATAAGACACCTCGCAACAGGCCACCAGGCCTCCTCCAACCACTACCCATCCCAGATCGTTCATGGACACATCTCTCAATGTACTTCGTCGTCGAGCTACCCAGCTCTAGGGGAATGGATACCATACTGGTAGTCATGGACCGTTTTTCAAAGCAGACGCACTTCATCCCACTTAAAGGCTTTCCCAGCGCTCCCAAACTGTCGGCGGTCTTCGTCAAGGAGATTTTCAGATTACACGGCACTCCTCAAGTCATAGTGTCCGACAGGGCATCACAATAAATTTCCAGGTTCTGGAGGGCATTCTGCAATAGACTGGGCATCTCACTACACTTCTCATCTGGGTACCACCCACAGACCAATGGTCAAACAGAAAGAACAAACCAGTCTTTAGAGCAATTCATACGGTGCTTTATCTCTGATGCCCAAGACAATTGGGCGGATCTACTCCCTTGGGCAAAATTTTCTCATAATAACCTACGGAATTAATTCTCGCAGCAATCTCCATTTTATGTCAATTATGGGTTCCACCCTTCAGCACTCCCCTCCGCAGTTCCCAGATATGGGGTCCCTGCTGCGGAGGACAGGATCCAACTCCTCCAGGAGTCATGGGAGAAAATCCAGCAGAATTTGAGACATGCCGGTGCATTGCAAAAAAAGCAAGCAGATCGTCACAGTCGGAAGCCTCCTGATTACTCCCCGAGACAAAGAGTCTGGTTGTTTACTAAGAACATCCGCCTTAAGGTATCGTCTACCAAACTGGCGCCTCGGTTTATCGGACCTTTTCTGATTACGGAATCAATCCTGTAGCCTACCGGCTGAAGCTGCCGAATACTATGAGGATCCCCTCCGTGTTTCATTCCTCCCTTCTTAAACCCTATCTGCAGGATCCCCACTCCACCAGCCGGGACGTACCCCCTCGACCTGTCCTCGTGGAAGGCCAGCAGGAGTTCGAGGTACCAGCCATCAAGCTCAATTCCAGGCTATCCAGAGGTGGACTGCAATACCTCATCCATTGGAAGGGTTTTGGCCCCGAAGAGAGGGAATGGATTCCACACAGACAGGTACACGCCGCCAGGCTAATCCGAGCCTTCCACCACTAACACCATTCGAAGCCATCCATGGGTCGTCCGGAGGTCTCCCCTGAAGGGGGGGGTACTGTGAGGATCGCCGCTAGGCTCGGCTCCTTGGACGCGTCACGCGACGTCAGCGGTGCGCGAGCAACTCAACCTCCATGTGCGCGGAGGAGCGCATCCACGGAGGCACGCCCCCGGCGTGGTCGTGCTGCGTCCACGTCCATCAATGACGTGCCCGCTCCGCACTGCACGCCACCTACGCACGCGCGCCATGCAACAGCCAAACTGAGGATCATCGGCTGCCTCCTCACCCGAGTCCAATCCAGGTTCCTCCTATCAGTCTCCTGCTATCCAGTGATGTCATTCTGTCTACCCTTCCTGATTGGTGATTTCCCCTTTAAATGCCTTCCTGTTTCACTTGCACTTTGCTGAGCATAAACTAAAGGTTTGTGTGCTGTGCTCGTTGCTTGAAGTCTGTCTGTTTCAGTGCTTTGTCTGAACCTGTGCCTTGACCCTTGCTTGTACCTGGACCCATCTCTTCTCTAATCCTGAACATCGGCTTGTCTTTGGATTCCTGCTCTCTCCTCTCCCTGACCACGGCTTACGGATATCGACCATTCTTCGCTCTCCAACCCCGGACCATGGCAAGTACCACGACATACCCGAACTTTCCTACCTTGACCCGGCTTCACGACTGACTACACACTCCGGGCCCGGCTCCGTGGTTGTAGGGCGGCGGTTATATACATCCCCACCTCAGCCCCGCGGTCTAGTCCTGTTTGTGGTGCGTGCAGCATGACAGTATCTTATTCTCATTATTGGTTTATGATGTGTATAGTAAAACTGTTATGCTTTTACACGTGTGCATTCTTTATTGTCCTGTAATGGGGTCATTCCACATAGTAGAATCCCATTACTGGAGGAGGCGCTACCGAGCGATCACTCAAGTATATCCCAGGTTCCCAGCAGCGGAGACTCACACCTCCTTTACGTCACTGGTAAAGCACCACACATATACCCTAGCCACACATCTCCCAAGGGGTGGGCGAAAGTGCGCTACAACAATAAATAAGGACTACAATATGTAGCCTTGTGTGGTTTGGGCTATAGGTCTGCCCTCCTCCTGGCAGTAATACCTGGGTAAGAGCAGGTTTGCTAGGAGCAATCATGGGTTTTCCCCACTTCATGCAGTGCAGTGAGTCAGTGTCATCAGGCTCTGTATCCAATTAGAGACGCAGGGGTAGTGCCTGTTGGAGCTTGCTTAATGTACTGCAACTTCCTATTTAGTCAGTTGGTCTCTACCTTTGAGAGAGACAGGGTACCTGTGCCAAGCTGCCAGGGCTCTGGTAGGCTTGAGGCCCTCCCATAAGGGAGTTTGGGGTAACCCCATACCTCCTATCCCACCAGGGGATAGGGATTAGAGCTGGAACCTCTCTCGTTGCCCTCGACTGGGAGCTGTGTTCAGGGACATCCTAAGGGGGAGACCTGCTGTGATCTGTGCTGCTAAAGAGGAAGATCAAATATAGAAGCTGCTGCATTTTACCTATACCTCCTGCCTGAGATTGAAGTATATTGGGAGGAGGGGGACGAGTTCTTTTGCAGATACTTCACCCCACACCACTGGGGGGGGCTGCACGAGATGGAGGCGCTGCTCCTGTAAGTAGAATTCAGGCACAACCCCAGAAGCCTGTCCTGGTATTCCCCTACAACATCATGCGGGAGACCTAGGGCCCCCTGTTACCAGCAGGTATGCACCACCCAGACCGATGTGACCAGAGCAGTATTTCCCCTAGGAGACCCTATGTGAGATTGGGCAGGGGAAACAGGGTTACAAATAAATTAAAATCCTCATTACGTGAGAAACCACTCTTACTCTAGCAGGGGCTGGGGGGACAGGGGCTGGGGGGACAGGGGCTGGGGGGACAGGGGCTGGGGGGACAGGGGCTGGGGGGACAGGGGGGACTGGGGGGACAGGGGCTGGGGGGGACAGGGGCTGGGGGGGGCAGGGGCTGGGGGGACAGTTCACTCGGTGCTCCGCTGCTTTGGCTTTATGGGGGACGCTGTCCCCTCTGATTGGCTGCAGTATCGATGTCCTCGGGTATCCGCGGCTCGCGCCTGCGATCGCCGCTCTCGGCTCTCTCCTGCTCTGGTCTGGCGGCCGCCATTGCCCCGGTCGGTTGAGGTTCTCGGTGTTCAGCCCCGCGGCCCTGGCCCTGTCTCCTGTGACTCTAAGGGACACCTCCCACCCTGCGCAGGACCCCGGAACTGCGAGTGACCGCCAGGACCGGGCCTCCCCCGCACACGCAGGCCGAGCCCCGGGACCGAGAGGTATAGACCGGGAGTGTATGTACCGGGCCTCCCCCGCGCACACACAGGCGAGCCCCGGGCCCGAGAGGTATATACCGGGACCGGGAGTGTATATACCGGGTCTCCCCCGCACACACAAACAGGCCGAGCCCCGGGACCGGGCACGAGAGGTACATACCGGGACTGTATATATAACGGGGCCTCCCCAGTACACACACAGGCCGAGCCCCGGGCCTGAGAGGAATATACCGGGCTTCCCCTGCACACACAGACCGAGCCCCGGGCCCGAGAGGTATAGACCGGGAGTGAATGTACCGGGCCTGCACCACCTGAGAGGTGTGTAATGGTATCGGGTGTGTATATACCGGGCCTGTACTGTCTGAGAGTGTTATCCTGGTATTGGTGTGTATATACCGGGCCTGTACCGCCCGAGAGGTGTATCCTGGTACTGGGTGTGTATATACTGGGCCTGTGCTGTCTGAGAGGTTTATACCGGGCCTGCACCACCTGAGAGGTACTGTATGTCTGTATATACTGTGTATCTGTATGTACAGGGCCCGCACAGCCCAAGAGGTGTCTCTGTATATACTGGGACTGGGTTAGTGTATGTGTGTAATATATATATATCTACACACTCACTGGGACCGGGCATATATCTATATACACTGCATCGCCCAAGAGGTGGGTATCTATAGCTCTGTATATATCAGCACCGGTGTCTATATATACATATATGCAGTGGTTGACAAATCACCAAAAAAATCACTCGCCACCTAGTACCAAACGTGTGCTGCTTGGGCCAATATTTACTCGCCCGGTGGTTAAATCCACTCGCCCTGGGCAAGCAAATGTATAGGTTTGTCGAACACTGCATATATGTATCACACACACTCCTCTCTCGGACAGGGACTCCTTTCCCTAATATATACTTTTATGTTGAAGCGTTTATTCCTATTTATAACATGCGTTACCAGGAAGTAATACATAGTTACCTCTCGCTTTCACACGTCCTGGGCACAGAGTTATAATAATGACAGATACATGGTTACAAATACATAATTACATTAAGTGAGCAGGGTTATCCATTATATACAAGACATTGCATGCACAGTAGAGATTATGCCACATGTATTACGGCTGGAAAGCGCTATGTACATGGATGGTGCTATATAAATAAAGATATAGCGCGCACACTGAATTTCAGGCACTCGCAGCCATTTGTTTAATCATAACCGTTTTGGCTTCTGTATAAGATGAACCCTTGATAATTAAATGACTATTTTCTATAAGTCCTGTGAGTGCATGAATTTGTCACTGTGTGTTTTTTTTAAATCTAGTTTCAGATGCACCTAGGCAAGTTCCTGTGTGTTTAAGTGGCTGTGTGTGTGCCACTAACACACGGTAGATAGTAAGTACACCTCAGCATAGCGACTGTCATAAAAAAGCGAGCGCTCGAATCGTAACAATAAAATATAAAAATACTTCACCCAAACCAAATTGGAAAAAGGAGGCTCAGCGTTGCAATGATGGGAGGCAGAAAGATTATATTGAAACAACCATTAACATCCAATGTTTTGGTCCCACTGTGAGATCTTCCACCCAGGGGACCTTCCAGTGTTGTTTTTTTCTAATTTGGTTTGGGTGGTGTATGTGTTTGTATTCTTTGTATAGAGATGGACACCTGTGTATATACAGTGTGTATCAGTTTATATCTGCACCGGGGTGGGGGGATATATATCTGTACTTGTTGGCATGGGGTGGTATATCTAACTGAATATACTAGGAGGGGGGTGGGGGGATATCTGTATATATTGGCACTGGGTGGGGTATGGTATTTCTATCTATGTATCCAGGCACCGGGGACGTGTATATAGCTAGCAGTATATCCTGGCACGAGGGACGTGGATATCGCTAGCCGTGTATCCTGGCACCGGGGACGTGTATATAGCTGGCTGTGTATCCTGGCACCGGGGACGTGGATGTAGCTAGCTGTGTATCCTGGCACCGGGGACGTGTATATAGCTAGCCGTGTATCCGGGCACCAGGGACGTGTATATAGCGTGACGTGTGTATATAGCTAGCCGTGTATCCAGGCACCAGGGACGTGTATATAGCTGGCTGTGTATCCTGGCACCGGGGACGTGTATATAGCTAGCCGTGTATCCAGGCACCGGGGACGTGTATATAGCTGGCTGTGTATCCTGGCACCGGGGACGTGTATATAGCTAGCCGTGTATCCAGGCACCGGGGACGTGTATATAGCTAGCCGTGTATCCAGGCACCGGGGACGTGTATATAGCTAGCTGTGTATCCTGGCACCGGGGACGTGTATATAGCTAGCTGTGTATCCTGGCACCGGGGACGTGTATATAGCTGGCTGTGTATCCTGGCACCGGGGACGTGGATATAGCTAGCTGTGTATCCTGGCACCGGGGACGTGGATATAGCTAGCCGTGTACCCCGGCACCGGGGACGTGTATATAGCGTGACGTGTGTGTATATAGCTAGCCGTGTATCCAGGCACCAGGGACGTGTATATAGCTGGCTGTGTATCCTGGCACCGGGGACGTGTATATAGCTAGCCGTGTATCCAGGCACCGGGGACGTGTATATAGCTAGCCGTGTATCCAGGCACCGGGGACGTGTATATAGCTAGCCGTGTATCCAGGCACCGGGGACGTGTATATAGCTAGCCGTGTATCCAGGCACCGGGGACGTGTATATAGCTAGCCGTGTATCCAGGCACCGGGGACGTTTATATAGCTAGCCGTGTATCCAGGCACCGGGGACGTGTATATAGCTAGCCGTGTATCCAGGCACCGGGGACGTGTATATAGCTAGCCGTGTATCCAGGCACCAGGGACGTGTATATAGCTAGCCGTGTATCCAGGCACCGGGGACGTGTATATAGCTGGCTGTGTATCCTGGCACCGGGGACGTGGATATAGCTAGCCGTGTACCCCGGCACCGGGGACGTGTATATAGCGTGACGTGTGTGTATATAGCTAGCCGTGTATCCAGGCACCAGGGACGTGTATATAGCTGGCTGTGTATCCTGGCACCGGGGACGTGTATATAGCTAGCCGTGTATCCAGGCACCGGGGACGTGTATATAGCTAGCCGTGTATCCAGGCACCGGGGACGTGTATATAGCTAGCCGTGTATCCAGGCACCGGGGACGTGTATATAGCTAGCCGTGTATCCAGGCACCGGGGACGTGTATATAGCTAGCCGTGTATCCAGGCACCGGGGACGTGTATATAGCTAGCCGTGTATCCAGGCACCGGGGACGTGTATATAGCTAGCCGTGTATCCAGGCACCGGGGACGTGTATATAGCTGGCTGTGTATCCTGGCACCGGGGACGTGTATATAGCTGGCTGTGTATCCAGGCACCGGGGACGTGGATATAGCTAGCCGTGTATCCTGGCACCGGGGAAGTGTATATAGCTAGCCGTATATCCCGGCACCGGGGACGTGTATATAGCTAGCTGTGTATCCTGGCACCGGGGACGTGTATATAGCTAGCTGTGTATCCTGGCACCGGGGACGTGTATATAGCTAGCTGTGTATCCTGGCACCGGGGACATGTATATACCTAGCCGTGTATCCCGGTACCGGGGCCGTGTATATAGCTAGCCGTGGATGCCGGCACCGAGGACGTGTATATAGCTAGCAGTATATCCTGGCACCGGGGACGTGTATATAGCTAGCAGTATATCCTGGCACCGGGGGACGTGTATATAGCTAGCCGTGGATGCCGGCACCGGGGACGTGTATATAGCTAGCAGTATATCCTGGCACCGGGGACGTGTATATAGCTAGCAGTATATCCTGGCACCGGGGACGTGTATATAGCTAGCAGTATATCCTGGCACCGGGGACGTGTATATAGCTAGCAGTATATCCTGGCACCGGGGACGTGTATATAGCTAGCAGTATATCCTGGCACCGGGGACGTGTATATAGCTAGCAGTATATCCTGGCACCGGGGACGCGTATATAGCTAGCCGTGGATGCCGGCACCGGGGAAGTATAGAAAAAACAGGGCCCGTCTTATTTTTTGTTATTTTGCAGAAAAATCACTCCATATTCATGAAAATGTGCGCAATTCTAGGTCTGTCTCAGCAGATTATGATATTTAATATTTTGTTATCTAATAAATATTCTTTGGGCTTGGTTGACAGCGTGATGACCTCATCAAGTGCATAGTTACAGCGTGGTGTTTAGCGCAGAGGATAAGCGCGTTACAAAGCGCTCAGCCATAAAATGTTTCCTGATAAGGGATGGTCGCTAGTAGGACTGAGGAATAACTCGTTATCGATGTTATGCGATCAGACAGCGGCGTTCTCGTCTGTGGCGCGGGTGCCAGCAGGAGGGGATTTTGAACCCTTCTTTGAATTTAAACTTTACAGTAATCTTAGTGTTTGTTAGATTAGCGTTTAACACCTTTTTGAGCTACGAAGGAAAAACTCCTAATTGTTGTTCCCGCAGCGTATCTGGTTCATACGGACACAATTAACACACATTCCCAGCACGCTCTGGTTTATTATTATTGAAGTATTTACACTTTATACTTATTACTTTATATGTTTTGTCAATAAGATGTAGCATTGGGCACCCCTGTCTTTTGTTTGTATACATACTTACACAATACAGTAACATCAGCGGTCTACATTGTGCTTCTTATATTGTGTTAATCTACAATACAGACCTACAATTATGCACATTTGCAAGGGGATTGGGCGAGAGAAATATATAAGATATGATGAAAATCAAGAGGGGATCTCGTTTTTTTCCTGAACGGGGGGGGTGGGCTATATACACTCTTAAGCACTCTTATACATGCTCTAGAACGGGGCCTGCACTGCCTGGGAGGTGTGTGTGTATGTGTCTGTCTCTCAGACACAGATCTCTCATGGTCAGCGTACTAAAGTAATAAGTTTTGCCCTTTAGGAAGACCTGAGTGCCATCTTGCTTCCTCTTCGTTGTGTGTAAGTGTATAAAACAATCAATAGGTGGGCACTCACAAAACTCTGTTAGGTGGCAGGGGCTCCGTGTGCTGGATAATGGTATATAGAAGAGGCTGACACTCACTGGACATTGTAGAAGATGAGTTATTTAATCACACAGATCAACGTTTCTGTCCTCGACTGAGAACATAAATGTCGATCTGTGTGATTAAATAAAATAATCTTTTACAAAGTCCTCCCGGGAGGTTATATATCGGAACCAAGTCTGTACCATCTGAGAGCGATTTTATATAGTGTGTGTTTCTATATCTTGTATAAATGGAGACCAGGGAATGCGTTGCAGCGTATAGATTTATCACTCTGTGTATCGGAACACTGGAGCTGTGCTTCACATACAATAGGACTGTAAGTTCTGTGGGGCAGGGACTTGGCAGAAATGTTTCACCTCTCTGCAGAATGACAACGGTTACAGGGAGACACTGCTGTGTTTCCATAGAAGGGGAAGACACAACCTGTTACTCTCCTGGGCCTGAGGCACATACACAGTTGCTGCTAGTTGTGTAGGAAGCTGCTGTTTCCACTCTTGTCCTCTTGGTGTAAAGTCTTCCTCTCTCTTCTCTTCATTGGTGTATTGCACTGGCTCCCTGTTATCCTCAGACCTGGTGCTCCCCATGCTGCAGGGTGGAGGGCTCCTAATGTCCCGACAGCTGCTTTCTGTTCCTTGCACCCATGCTGGATTCCCCGTGAGAGAGACACGTTGTGTTGACACAAGTTTCTGTTGTCTTTATTTGCTGCCTTACAAAGAGTTTCAATTCCTCATGTCCTTTTACTTCTGGTTTTTGATGCCAAGAAAATGTCCTGTTTGTCCTAGGCTAGGGATGAACACGAGTCTGATTTACTTACACTAGTGCAAGACACACACACACACACGCACACGCACACGCACACGCACACACCTTTACAAATTGTGTTCTTGGGATGTTCATATAGAACTTTGTAGCTCAGCTTACAAGGAATTGTGGATTTGCATTGGCAGTTTCTCTTTGCTGTAGCTCAGCTTCCATGTACAATACCAGGCGTTCTGAGAATAGAAGATTGATTAGCTGTTTTCTCTTTATCTGTTGCGTGTTTCTCCTATGTCGTCCTTTGCTCCAGGCTCCCATGAAGACCCTGCACTTGTATGTGAGTTCCCGCGTCTCCTGAGATCTCGCTCTGACCGTGCCGGCGGGACCATGAGGGTAGTTCCCGAGAAGAATGCTGTCCGGATCCTGTCGGGCCGGGAGCGGGGAACACAGGCGCTGGGAGCCCAGCGGCTCCTGCAGTGCCTGGTGGAGGATAAAACCCGCTTCATGAAATGGGAGGGAAAGGTGAGGAGGGGGTATGAAGGTTTGGGGAAGTGAGAGAACGCCGTTCACGGGACGCCAGTGGAAATCCCTACTTTGATCTGCTGGCATCTAATGTTGTGTTTGATGCATCTGTCCATGTAAAAGAGCTTGGGTTTCCTGCAGTACGTCACTTATTAGTGTATGCAAAACAGCCAGTACCAGCTCTTGGACAAGCACTGGTTAAGAAGCATTGAATGTGTATTCAAAAAATAAGCGGGTCATTTGAAAAGGCGTAAGTACCGCTTAGATCTGCTGCAATGCAATAAGGTGAGAGCAGAGGAGAGCGCCGAGGGGGTAATATGTGCAGCCAGCACAGGTAGTTCGAGGGAAGTAAAGATGTTACCGACACGTCGTCACCAGGGATTGAAGTCGTCCGGTGGGGAGTTTCTGCTACTCCTTGCGGTACCGTCTCTGCTTCAACGGGCCGTCGCTGTAGCAGGCGCATGATGCAGGCAGATCAGTACTGACTGGAAGGACGTATCCAATCGGGAAATGCCGGGCAAGAACGAAGCAAAGGATTGGTGGGACTGCAAACCCGAAAAAACGTGGAACTCACCGGAATTGAGAAAATAATACAAATGGATTGGTTAAACAAAAAGAACGATTCCTGCGTTCCTCCCAATAATGTATTGGTTCCATAGTAAAGTACACTAAACAACAATACAAACAGGACAGGGATTTGCAGTCCCACCAATCCTTTGCTTTATTCTTGCCCATCACTTATTAATGGATCTGGCATAAACCAATCAGAATGGTCCCTTCAGCATAGCCCATATACCCTCTTTCATACAGCATGGGACTCGCCCACAGAATCGTGTAACATGGAACCCCCCCTCCGGCTGAGGCTCTTATTACAAATGTACCAACATTCCCTCATCCGTGACAACTAATGTATATCCCGTCCAAACTGCATCTCATGGGGGAGTTTATTTTACACTTTTTAGGGGTTTCTGGTTTTTTATTCTTACATTAGGGTTTCCAACGGATCATTTAAACCCCAAGTGCAAGAGAGGCGTGTAACGCATTGCAGGCAGCAGTAGTCCCTCTTGTTTTAGGATTAGCGAGACCTACCTCTAATGCGACAGAAGGGGAATCGCCGGTGAGGTTTAGGGAAATAGGTGGGGCAGTGTTAGATCCGGTTACTGTGTAAGATGTCCTAGAGATCCTGTAGGCTTCTATCACCGGGCCCTCTCTGTCCCGCACGTGCTTTTTGGCTCACAGCTTGTGTTTTGTTGTTTGGAATTCGGTTCTCGGGTACAGAATGAAAACTAAACAGCAGCCTAGAAGTCAGACTCCCAGGACCTAAATGTTTCAGGTTTGGAGCCACAAAGAGACCTCTTATGGATAAGCTTTGACTGCAGAATGAGACCACTGATGGTAGGAGGAGTGAGCCTGCCTTCTGATGAGGGGAACTAGACAGACCTATTTCAGAGCCCTGCTGCACCGTGCTGCCGTAACAATCTGGTCTCTCATGTTTATCTTGCAGAAGGTGGAGCTCCCTGACAGCCCGCGCTCTACGTTTCTACTGGCTTTCAGCCCAGACAGGTAAACTCCCTCCGCCTCCCCTGCCGCTTCCTGACGGGCGTGTCCGTGCGCAGCCGCAGTGTCTCCCGGCAGAGCTGCATCTCTGAGCGTCACACTCCGTGCGCCCTGCCAAGAAGCTGCAGGGAACACACTGCCTCATAATGAGTTCAGCCTAGTCACAGGAGCAGCGTTCAGGCAGCGGGGGCTTGAGGCACCGTCCGTCTTTCTGACATACGTCACTGTACGGCCTGGCACTTTACTGCAAAGGGACATGGCCAGGTGCCTGGGTATAAAGAAAATGACGAGGGTTGATGGAACGCAGAGCTTTTGTTTTAAATGTTTTTAATTGCTATACTTGGCGTACAGGAGTACGTTGATGTATATCTATTTGTATAGCGTCATCGATCAACGTACGGAGCTGTTCCCAAAAGAAACATTGAGATACGGGGGAATTTAATACTATACGTTCATCAAATGGAAAAGCAGAAGATGGGGCTGGGGGAATAATCGCTGCCCTGTAGACCTTACTAAGTCAGTGATGGCCACCAACAAGTCAGGTTTTCAGGATATCCCTGCTTCAGCACAGGTGATGAAGTCTTTGAGCCACCTGTGCTGAAGCAGGGATATCCTGAATACCTGACCTGTTGGTGGCTTTTGAGAACTGGTGTTGGCCGCTCCTGTACTAAGTGCAGTTTGTGTTGGGGCCAAAGCAGATCAGTGACCTGTTACAGGGAGGAATCGGAGGTCAAAACGTGCAGGAAGTTTTTATTTTTAGTAAACTTTTTTTAAATTTTTTTTTTTTTAAATGTTATCGCCATTGTAATGAGGGGTTAGATTTTTCTCTTCGCTATTCCCATGTGTGATGTCACGGCGTTGAGCAGGACCGTTGCAGTGGCGCTGTCTCCTCCCTTCTTATTGCCCTCGTGGCTGGGTGAGCTAAGGGTAAAAGTGGCACGTAATTGCCGTGCCCGCCCCAATCAGAACCCGCTTCCAATTGAAGAAATATTTCCTTCGTTGAAAAGGAACGCACAATATTCTGCCTTACGGTTCACCCCCTTTATTTGTTTATAACCACGTCCTTTGTGCGAGGGTGCCAAGTAATCAGATTGCAGCGCTTCGCGTGACTCGCATTCCGTTGTTACAGAGACATGAGGGATAAAAGCTATTCCGAGTTGGCAGTGGACAGATTTCCTGGTTGTCCTCCCAGTTCCCGACGCGTTCTTGTGTCGCCCACACGCAGCGTTTTTCAGTTCTGTGTCTCTGTATTCCCAGTAACCCTCCGTCCCTTCTCCCAGGACACTGCTGGCGTCCACCCACGTCAACCACAACATTTACATCACGGAAGTGAAGACCGGGCGCTGCATCCATTCTCTGGTGGGACATCGACGCACTCCGTGGTGCGTGACCTTTCACCCCACCATCCCGGGGCTCATCGCTTCTGGCTGCCTCGATGGGGAAGTTCGGATATGGGATTTACATGTAAGTGTTGCTCTACCATAACATCCCCCCCCCCTCCTCCCCCATCCCTTCCTCCCCTCCCCTCCACCCTTCAATTACTGGAAGGAATGCATTGCAAAGGGTTAAATCAAAACCCCGGTGAAGAAGCCCTGAAACGCGACAGATGGGATGTTTGTGTTCTCCATGGTCCATACACATCACTTTGTTGCCTAATGGGTGATTCTTTAAGCTGTGATGTACGGGCACTATCGCAAGTAACCGCAGAATGACCGTAGTGGCGCTTCCGAGCGAGCGTGCCAAGGTTGACGCAATCACTGTTTGATTATTAACCCTCGTAGTTTTTGAAATTTTGAATGCTGGATATCGCGCGTTGCGCTGTGTGCGCGTTGCGCTGTGTGCGCGTTGCGCTCCTTGCCTGAACCAAGCTGTTCTTTCTTCCCATGCAAATGTATTGGGTTGACGTCTGATTTCATTGTTGCTTAAGCAGCAGTTCTCGTCCCGTTGTACTGTACTTTTACTGTAAGGCTCAGGCCAATCCATTCGGCAGAGAGCGTGAGATCCGCCCTTTCATATCCCAGGAGTGTTGGGCAATTTGGGAGTGACTTGTATTAAGCTGCGTTCATTGCAGCAATAAAACATCATTAGGTGCTGTTGTTTTCTCTCCACGAAGGGACTAACATAAAATAAAAGGGCCCGCTGAAAGACGTTTGGATACGTTGTATGTGTGTTCTTT